>NC_134484.1:163691431-163853931 GCF_040206685.1 Ascaphus truei | reverse complement strand
AGGAGAGGGGGACAGTGGACAGGAGGAGAGGGGGACAGTGGACAGGAGGAGGGGGGGACAGTGGACAGGAGGAGGGGGGGACAGTGGACAGGAGGAGGGGGACAGTGGACAGGAGGAGGGGGGGGGGCAGTGGACAGGAGGAGGGGGGACAGTGGACAGGAGATGGGGGGGACAGTGGACAGAAGGAGGGGGGGGACAGTGGACAGGAGTAGGGGGGGACAGAGGACAGGAAGAGGGGGGACAGTGGACAGGAAGAGGGGGGACAGTGGACAGGAGGAGGGGGGGTGACAGTGGACAGGAGGAGGGGGGTCAGTGGACGGGGGGGACAGTGGACAGGAGGAGAGGGGGACAATGGACAGGAGGAGCGGGGGGGCAGTGGACAGGGGGGGGACAGTGGACAGGAGGAGGAGGGGACAGTGGACAGGAGGAGGGGGGACAGTGTACAGGAGGAGGGGGGGACAGTGGACAGGAGGAGGGGGGGACAGTGGACAGGAGAAGGGGGGGACAGTAGCAGGAGGAGGGGGGACAGTGGCAGGAGGAGGGGGGGACAGTGGACAGGAGGAGGGGGGGCAGTGGACAGGAGGAGGTGGTGGGGGACAGTGGAAAGGAGGAGAGAGGGGACAGTGGACAGGAGGAGGGGGGTGGGGGACAGTGGACAGGAGGAGGGGGGGACAGTGGACAGGAGGAGGGGGCGGACAGGGGACAGGAGGAGGGGGGGACAGTGGACAGGAGGAGAGGGGGACAATGGACAGGAGGAGCTGGGGGGCAGTGGACAGGGGGGGGACAGTGGACAGGAGGAGGAGGGGACAGTGGACAGGAGGAGGGGGGACAGTGTACAGGAGGAGGGGGGGACAGTGGACAGGAGGAGGGGGGGGCAGTGGACAGGAGGAGGGGGGGGACAGGGGACAGGAGGAGGGGGGGATAGTGGACAGGAGAAGGGGGGGACAGTAGCAGGAGGAGGGGGGGACAGTGGCAGGAGGAGGGGGGGACAGTGGACAGGAGGAGGGGGGGCAGTGGACAGGAGGAGGTGGTGGGGGACAGTGGAAAGGAGGAGAGGGGGGACAGTGGACAGGAGGAGGGGGGTGGGGGACAGTGGACAGGAGGAGGGGGGGACAGTGGACAGGAGGAGGGGGGGACAGTGGACAGGAGGAGGGGGGGACAGTGGACAGGAAGAGGGGGGGACAGTGGACAGGAGGAGGGGGGACAGTGGACAGGAGGAGGGGGGGACAGTGGACAGGAGGAGGGGGTGGGCAGTGGACAGGAGGAGGGGGTGGGCAGTGGACAGGAGGAGGGGGTGAGCAGTGGACAGGGACAGTGGACAGGAGGGGACAGGGACAGTGGACAGGTGGGGGACGGGACAGTGGACAGGAGGGGGACGGGGACAGTGGACAGGAGGGGACAGGGACAGTGGACGGGACAGTGGACAGGAGGGGATGGGGACAGTGGACAGGAGGGGCCGGGGACAGTGGACAGTATGGGACGGGGACAGTGGACAGGAGGGGACGGGGACAGTGGACAGGAGGGGATGGGGACAGTGGACAGGAGGGGACGGGGACAGTGGACAGGAGGGGACGGGGACAGTGGACAGGAGGGGACGGGGACAGTGGACAGGAGGGGACAGGGACAGTGGACAGGAGGGGACGGGGACAGTGGATTGGAGGGGACGGGGACAGTGGACAGGAGGGGACAGGGACAGTGGACAGGAAGGGGACGGGACAGTGGAGAGGTGGGGGATGGGTGACAGTGGACAGGAGGGGGGTGACAGTGGACAGGAGGGGGGGGGGGGGTGACAGTGGACAGGAGGGGAGGGTGACAGTGGACAGGAGGGGGGGGGAGTGGACAGGAGGGGGGTAGTGGACAGGAGGGGGGGGAGTGGACAGGAGGGGGGGAGAGTGGACAGGAGGGGGGGAGAGAGTGGACAGGAGGGGGGAGAGTGGACAGGAGGGGGGGAGAGTGGACAGGAGGGGGGAGAGTGGACAGGAGGGGGGAGAGTGGACAGGAGGGGTGGAGAGTGGACAGGAGGGGGGGAGAGTGAACAGGAGGGGTGGGTGACAGTGGACAGGAGGGGGGTGACAGTGGACAGGAGGGGGGGTGACAGTGGACAGGGGGGGGCAGTGGACAGGAGGGGGGGACAGTGGACAGGAGGGGGGACAGTGGACAGAGGGGGGGACAGTGGACAGGAGGGGGGACAGTGTACAGGAGGGGGGTACAGTGGGCAAGAGAGGGGGGGCAGTGGACAGGAGGGGGGGTCAGTGGACAGGAGGGGGGGTCAGTGGACAGAGGGGGGGTGGGTTGGTTAAAATTTCCGTGTCCCTCCTCTCCACTCCCCCTGTATGTTTCTCTGCTCCCCCCTCTCTCTCCACTCCTGCCCCCCCATGCATAGCTCAGGTCCCCACCCTACAGTGTCTGACACACACACACACACACACACACACACAGTGTCCCACACACACACACACACACACACACACACACACACACACACACACACACACACACACACACACACACACACACACACACACACACACACACACACACACAGTGTCAGACACACACACACACACACACACACACACACACACACACACACACACACACACACACACGCACGCACGCACTCACGCACACACACACACACACACACACACAGTGTCAGACACACACACAGAGTGTCACACACATACACACACACACACACACACACACAAACACACACACACACACAGTGTCACACACACACACACACATACACACACACATAGTGTCACACACACAGTGTCACACACAGTGTCACACAGTAACACACACACAGTGTCACACAGTCACACACAGTGTCACACAGTCACACACAGTGTCACACACACACACACAGTGACACACACACACACACACACACACACACACACACACACACACACACACACACACACACACACACAGTGTCACACACACGCACAGTGTCACACACACACACACACAGTGTCACACAGTCACACACATACACACAGTGTCACACACAGTGTCACACAGTCACACACACACACAAACGTCACCTCTCCTTCCGGGCGCCGCCATCTTAGTTACTCCGCGAGGGAGGAAGGGGGTCCTTCCGGCCACCGCCATCTTAGGGGCCGCGTGGCAGCTGCAGGCTGCCTGCCCACTGCCTGTCCCCCCGCCGGGGAGGGAGGTGAGTGTAACGCCGGGGAGTGGAGGGAGGTGAGTGGAATGCTGGGGAGTGGAGGGAGGTGAGTGGAATGCCTGGGAGTGGAGGGAGGTGAGTGGAGGGAGGTGAGTGGAGGGAGGTGAGTGGAGCGCCAGGGAGTGGAGCGCCAAAGAGTGGAGGGAGGTGAGTGGAGCACCGGGGAGTGGAGGGAGGTGAGTGGAATGCCGGGGAGTGGAGGGAGGTGAGTGGAACGCCGGGGAGTGGAGGGAGGTGAGTGGAGGGATATGAGTGGAGCACCAGGGAGTGGAGGGAGGAGAGTGGAATGCCGGGGAGTGGAGGGAGGTGAGTAGAGGGAGGTGAGTGGAGGGAGGTGAGTGGAGTGCCAGGGATTGGAGTGCCAAAGAGTGGAGGGAGGTGAGTGGAGCGCCGGGGAGTGGAGGGAGGTGAGTGGAATGCCGGGGAGTGGAGGGAGGTGAGTGGAATGCCAGGGAGTGGAGGGAGGTGAGTGGAATGCTGGGGAGTGGAGGGAGGTGAGTGGAGGGAGGTGAGTGGAGGGAGGTGAGTGGAGCGCCGGGGAGTGGAACGCCGGGGAGTGGAGGGAGGTGAGTGGAATGCCGGGGAGTGGAGGGAGGTGATTGGGAGGTGAGTGGAACGCCGGGGAGTGGAGGGAGGTGAGTGGAACGCCGGGGAGTGGAGGGAGGTGAGTGAAGGGAGGTGAGTGGAACACCGGGGAGTGGAGGGAGGGGAGTGGAACGCCGGGGAGTGGAGGGAGGTGAGTGGAGCGCCGGGGAGTGGAGGGAGGTGAGTGGAATGCCGGGGAGTGGAGGGAGGTGAGTGGAGCACCGTGGAGGAAGGTGTGAGTGGAGAGTGGAGGGGAGTGGAACGCCAGGGAGTGGAGGGAGTTGAGTGGAGCACCGGGGAGGGAGGTGAGTGTGATGGGGGGAGAGGGCAGAGAGAGAGAAAGAGGTGTGTGTGTGTGTGTGTGTGTGTGTGTGTGTGTGTGTGTGTGTGTGTGTGTGTGTGTGTGTGTGTGTGTGTGTGTGTGTGTGTGTCTGGCCAAGGGGGAAGAGAGTGGCAGTTGGGTGACGTCAGACCCACCAATCTGATTGCCAGAGGCTGAGGACCAATCAGATTCATCGCAGCTAGTACCAACCATTCGATTTTATTTATTAAGATAACATAAAAAAGGAAAAAGTAGGGTCAAAAAGGTGCACTCAAACACTGTATAATGAAAAATAGAAAAAAATGGACTTTATTAGCAAAAAGTATAAAAAACACATAAAACAGACCCACACAGATCATATAACAAATCGCTATGTGACACAGCGTAGAAACACCAAAGAAGTACAAAAGGTCTGGTAAGAACCAAAACAAGGTAACAATGTATTTTTGCAAATACTGCTGCGGCCGAGTTTATTCGAGCATTTGCCCGGTCTCGGCCGCAGCAGTAACCTGGCGCGCGCCGGAGGGTGCCGGGCGCGCGCCGAAGCCGCGGAGGAGCGCCCTCCGATCGGGGCTTTCTCCCTCCGCTCGCCAGGTCCGCCGGGTCCCCCGGAACCCCCTGCCGCCGTCCCCCACATCGCGGGACACCATCCCTCGGGGAGCCCTGGACGCGCGTGCAGGGGGCGCAGGCTCCCGATGACACGTGACCGCGCGGCACGCCGAGGGAGTGGGGCTAGCAAGCCGGGACATGTCCCGGCTTGCGGTACTAGCCCTACTCAAATTAAATGTGTCGCCAGTGTATACCATAACAAAACCAGGGGAAAAATTGTTTTTCCCCCAGTAGTGTGACTAAGATTGGCCGATCCAATGCAATAAATAATAATTAATATGAATGGTAAATAGGTCCAGACCACAGAAAAAATATATAATAATTATACATAAACCTCTTAATAATGGTGAGAGATGATAAGACACATAGCTGAAAATGAATAAAAATTAGACCCTATAATGTGCTGCAAGTCAGCTCTGTATACTGATGCCCGGACTAAGCTGCACCTATGGAATAAGCAGCAGGAGAGAAAAGTCCAAAGTCTCAGAGCAGAGCTGTGACAGCAACCCCACCACCCTGTGACCCGTGTGCAACACCAGACTGCTTTAGATCCTCCCCTGTGATGTCGCTGATGCCATAACATGAGACTTTGGGCTGTATTACAGGACTTTCCTGCTGCCTTACTGTGAGATGCTGGTCTTAATCACAGGACTTCCTCAGTGCCCTGCACACTATCTATCTGAAGTGCTCTATGTCCCTGGGCTATTCTCATTGAATTTTTGCTCATTACCTTTGAGCTTTGCATCTCTGGGGATTTTACAGTACATGAGTGCTTTAAGTGCACTATTTGGACTTTTCTCTCCTGCTGCTTATTCCATAGGTGCAGCTTATTCCGGGCATCAGTATACAGAGCTGACTTGCAGCACATTATAGGGTCTAATTTTTATTCATTTTCAGCAATGTCTTACCATCTCTCACCATTATTAAGAAGTTTATGTATAATTATTATATATTTTTTCTGTGGTCTGGACCTATTTACCATTCACATTAATTATTATTTATTGCATTGGATCGGCCGATCTTAGTCAAACTACTGGGGGAAAAATGAAAAGTTCAGTCCGCGCTCTGGCTCTTTAAACTTGGAGTGTTGGTCCCTCTCAGTTCTCTTGCTGCTTCTGTGTTTATGAGGTGTCTCCCCCACCTCCAAATGTGGTCTCCACCGGAACCCCGATGGTGATACCAATATCAGCAAAACAAGAAAAAACACAAAAGCGCACCAAGATGAGAGATAGATATTGTATTAGCAACAAATAATAAAATTAGTAACTTACATATAAAATTTCTTTAATAATCCCCGATTCTGGTGTCTATCACAGGAGTAGGGCATCACATAGGAAGTATGAAGGGTAATCTCAGTTCTGAGAGATCAGACCCGCGCGCTGGGGCTGTCTCTGTTCACTCTCCTGTCATCCACGTGTGGTAGCGTGGTGCAGAGTGTAGCACACATGTGCAGGAACCGGGGCCTTCAATAGGTGTCCTTAGGATGCCTGTCCGTTTTTGATCGCATAGAAACGATCGGAAATAAGCAGGAACGGTACACTTGAGTGTGTACTGGTGGTGGGTAGTAAAACCGCCAGCCACAACAGTGGAGGGAGGGGAGTGGAACGCCGGGGAGTGGAGGGAGGTGAGTACCCACAATAAAAACAGTACAATGACCCACAATAAACAGCATTATATTTATTAAATACATTACCCACCCCCTGTGCCCCCCCATAAATACAAGATTTATCCTTTTACATACAGGGTTCATAACGCAGTCCCACGCTAGTCCCCGGTGGGCTGGCAGGGCACCTGGACAGACCTACAGTTTACCAGCAGCCCTTTTTACACAGGTTCTGGAGGCCTGCTGGTGGATCCTGCCAGCACCATGGCACCCAGGTGGTCTCCTTGGGTGACCGTGGGCCACAATTGGGTCTCCACGGTAGGCCCAAGGATGTCTGGGAGCCCCAGGTCAAACCCACAGGTGTCTGCGGGGCCTCGGGTGGTTCCCTCGGGGGTCTGGGGAACTCACAGGTGCTCACTATGGGTCCGCGGTGCCCCCACAGAAGTGGGACCACACATCATCATCCCCGCACCTACGGGTCGGCGGTGCCCCCACAGAAGTGGGACTACACATCGTCATCCCCGCAGACTACGGGTCCGCGGTGCCCCCACAGAAGTGGGACCACACATCATCAGCCCCGCATGTGTCACCCGTGGAACCACCAGCCTGATACCCTTGGGATACCCGAGGATACCCACAGGTGGTCTCCAGAGGCCCCACGCAAAACCACGGAATCAAACCCTGAATGTAAAAAAAATAAACCTGGCCTATACATTCAATACATACACCCTCCCCCCCAACACCTACAGTACAATAATGTGCAAAATAACTATTATCCAGATATGGATAATAGATTAATTGCCCATTATTAAAAACATTAACTAGCATATACAAATAAATAAAGTACTACTGACCTCATCAATACGAAGTGTCCGTTGCCAGCAAAATCCTTGTCTTGTCCACAACATACATAGCAAATACAAAGCCAATACATTGCAATTACATTCAGATATCAATTAACCCCTTAAACACCTTATCAGATAATAACCGCAAAGGTAATTAAGGGGTTAAGCCACACAGGCCCGATACCCACCCTCACCCATGAATTTGTACTGTGGCTTCATCATGCAACTATATATATATACTGTATATATATACAGAGAGACAGAGAGAAAAAGAGAGAGAGAGAGATATATATATATACAGTATATATATATATATATATATATATATATATATATATATATACACACACGTTATATACACACCCATGATAAACCAATATACAGTACAAATAAATGTAGAAGGGTTATCAAAAGCACTGTCCTACAACCAAATACTTCTCCATACATACACACTAAATTAAAATCAATTTCCTTTAATATTCATAACTGATCTCTCAATCTAAATCATCACTAAACCTCTGAAAAGCCATTAAACAACTTACATTCCAATATAAATGATGCCTAAATATCTATGCACCATAAACATTCTGCAAGTAAACAAAACTCAATTAGCAATCATTATTTACATCCCTAAACAATTCACACTACAGTAGATCCCGAACAATAAAACCATTAACAAATTCAAGCCTAGAGCAGAACAATTAAGCCTTTGAAAAAATATAAGTACCGACAAAAATACAACCTTTACAAACCAAGCCTATCCCTAACCTTCCTCAAACACACAATACAATACCAAGGAATACATCTATCTAATTTTAAAATACTTTAAACTCACAATAAAGCATACTGTAGCAGCATACACAAAATAATTTAAAACACATCTAATCCAGCTTTTAAAACAACATAATTTCTTACCTTGTACTGTACTGTGTGTATATATCTCTCTAGACATATATACATACATACATACAGTGGCAAGAAATGATATACCACAAAAAAAAATACACATGTTTGTTAAAAAACCTTTTGAAAAAATTAACAAGTTAAATAAAATACATTTCTTTACTGTAGTTCACTTACCATTACTTGCCCCCACCGACTCCCGTTGCGCAGCTTACTCACGAACCAATCCACGATCAGGAACCCATAAAATAATAAACCAGAAAATAATAAACATTAAACTAAAAATCCAAACCAATCCACGGGTCTTCTATCTGTAATCCATCTTCATCTGTGTTCTTCTTTCTTCTATCTCCTTCCAGCGGGGCGGGGTGGGGTCTTCTCCCCGTCTGCGGCCACGCCCTGGTCTTCCTTCTTTCCCGGAGGTCCTTCCTCCGCGGCGTCTGGCTTCAAAATGAGACGACATAGGCTTTTAAAGGCCTATGACGTCACATTTTGCGTCATGGTTCCCACGGTCCTGATTGGACCGTGAAAACCATGTGTTTTGGCCGACAAAAAAAAAATGATGACGTCACTTAAAGGGAATGAAAGCACAGCCAATCAGAATGGCTTTGCTTCAATTGCCTTTAAGATGACGTCCTGAAAAGGCACATGGCCGCCCTCACATGGTATGGTAGCCTATCAGAGCGTGGGAACTGAAGGCAGAGAGATGTAAAGGCCTAAACAGTGTAATCTGTTTAACATGGATAATCTCTTAGAAAAAGAGTGAATGCGCCGCACTTTTTCTAAGAGATTATCCATGCTGATTCACTGCGCGTCCGCACGCCGAGTCACTGCTGGGTGTTCCTGGATGTCGGGTCTGCCGTGACGTCACTCAGAAGCACCATCCATGCCGCCGGTCAGGTGACCACCCTCCGCATCGGCGGGCAGCGGGTTGGCGGTGAAGCAACGAGATCCTGCAACGGAGAGACCCCAGCCTATCCAGGAGGAGCGGGAGCATACAGCACAGCAAATTGAAAGACCGGACATCAAGTATTATACGTGAGTTTCCCGTGTTCCAGCCTCATAGTGCTCTTGGTGAGCCGGTTGGAGGGAAGGATACATTTTTTATACTGCTAAATGATTGAATACAGCCGGGGTCTATGTGATTCATTGTATCATTGCTCACCAGCAGGACTATGTTTTATTCTGAGCGCCTGGAGGGTTAGTCCATTGATTTACCCATTTGTATACTAATCTGTTTAACAGAAACATTAGGGGGGAGGGGGCTTTAAACAGATTACACTGAAGACAGGGAGATACAGGGAATGTACTGTATTGTTCATCATGTACATTGCAATGCTGTGTATAACGTATAAGGTTTTTTACAATTAGATAGATGTAATCCTTGGTATTGTAAGGGTTAGCTTTGGTTTTAAATTGTGTTTTCTGGTTGGTACTTACAGTATATATTGATTTTTGTTTACTTGATTGGTTAAAATAGTTGACTTGTTTGGAAGTGTTTGTATTTACTGGTAGAGTAGCTTGCAATTATATTGTTAACATTCATTTGCAGAATGTATACGGTGCATAGATTTTATGCATCATTTATACAATGTAAATGCAATGTACTGTGTGGATTGGAATGTTATGTATTATATTGTAAAATCAGTTAGGATTATTAAATGGATTATTATTATTGTCTGTATAGAGAAGCGTTATCTGTAGGACAGTATGATTTTGATAACCATTCTACATGTATTTGTATATTGGTTCATCATGTGTGTATATATACTGTATACTGTATATATCTATATATATATATATATATATATATATATATATATATATATGTGTGTGTGTATACAGTGTATATATATATACACAGTATATACTGTATATGTATAGGGATTGTTATTATATATATACTGTATATATATCCAGTATATATATATATACAGTATACTGTATATTTATTTCTCTTCATGTATTTATTTATTTATTTAGATTTATTTATTAATTGTGGGGCTGCTGTGCGTGAATTTTTTTATTGGGGGTGATGGGGGTGTTTGGCCCTTGGTGTGAGTTTAGGACTTGCAGCAGCAGCACAATTAATAAATAAATCTAAATAAATAAATGAATATAAATAAATACATTTAAAATACATTTTTATTGATAGTGTAAATGTGCAGAGGGTCCGCACTGGTTTCAGGTCTGGGGATCCCCTGCTCCCCGAGATACAGGCCCCTTTAGGGGGTGCCGATATCCCTCTGCTCTGCTTGGTTTACAGGCCGCGATCACGTGGTCGGGCCCTTTAAACCAATCAGAGGGATACCGGCACCCCCTAAAGGGGGCTGTATCTCGGGGAGCAGGGGGTCCCCAGACCTGAAACCAACACGATTCAGCTCCGGAGACCCCCTGCACATGTACACTATCAATAAAAATTTATTTCAAATGTATTTATTGTCATTTATTTATTTAGATTTATTTATTTATTTTTTGGCGGCTGCTGTGTGTGTGTATTTTTTTTATTGTGGGTAGTGGGGATGGGTGAATGGGGTATTAGCCCCATCGGTGCTTGTTTAGGGCTTGCGGGGGGGTAGCGGGAGGGATTAACCCCTTCATGACCGTAGCGGTATTAACTGCTACGGTCGTGAAGGGGTTAAGTGCACCCGCAACACCCCCGCAAGTCCTAAACTCACACCAAGGGCCAAATACCCCCCTCACCCATCCCCACTACACACAATAAAGCGGGCACGGTTGGTTAACCCCTTCATTGCCTTAGCGGCTATCCGCTATGGTAATGAAGCAGCATTTCTGTATTTTTAATAATATTGAGCAGGAGCGGGGGGGGTCCCTGAGCATTAATTTCTGGCTCAGGGAACCCCCTGCTCACTGTACAATATTATTAAAATACAGAAATGCTGCTTCTTTACCATAGCGCATAGCCGCTAAGGTAAAGAACGAGTGTTTATTTATACTGTATACTGTATGTGTTTTATTGATACTGTACATGTGCAGAGGGTCTCCAGAGCAGAACCGCACTGGTTTCAGGTCTGGGGACCCCCTGCTCCCCGAGATACAGGCCCCTTTAGGGGGTGCCGGTATCCCTCTGCTCTGCTTGGTTTACAGGCCGCGATCACGTGGTCGGGCCCTTTAAACCAAGCAGAGGGATACCGGCACCTCATAAAGGGGGCTGTATCTCGGGGAGCAGGGGGTCCCCAGACCTGAAACCAACGCGGTTCAGCTCCGGAGACCCCCTGCACATCTACACTATCAATAAAAATGTATTTAAAATAATTTTTAATGTGCGGATGTTTGCGCAGAGAGAGAGCAGCGGATCTCTCTCTGCTGCAAACACATCTCGCCCCCGCCGCCCATACAGTAGTATCATTTATGTATGTGCATATACTGTACTGTATGTGTACAGTACTGTATGTTAGGGCTTATAGGGGTTGTTGTTATACAGTATATATATATATATATATATATATATATATATATATATATATACTGTGTATATACAGTACTGTATATATATATACTGCATTACAATTCATGAATTTATGCCATCTGGTGGACACGCGAAGCATTGCAGCCTATTAAATCCTGATCATTATCATTTAACAGATCAGGCCCCCGTCAGCCAGGCATGAACCGTGGCTGGGAAGGCAAATGCAACGCGGCTTGTAAGAGGTGAGGAGCGGCGCATTCCAGGTATCTGCCAGGTACAAACTGGGCATTTGCTCGAATAAAGTGTGTCGCAGCAGTATGCACTCTCTCTAGTTTCATAATGTTTTTTCTAAAGCGTGGTACCCAAAATTGAACTCCATATTGAAGGTGTGGTCTTACTAATGCTTTATAAAAGGGCATAATTATGTTAACTTCCCTTCCATTCATTCCCCGTTTAATGCAAAATAAGATTTGTTTTGTTTGCAGCTACTGCATGACTTTGGGCGCTATTGTTAAGCCTGCTGTCTACAAGCACTCCTAAATCCTTCTCCATCAATGATTTAATGTATCCCCATTTAACTTGTAAATTGCCTGTTTATTCTTGTTTTCCATATGCATAACCTTACAATTTTCTGTATTAAATCTCATCTACCAAGTTTCAAGTCTATCGAAGTCCTTCTGCAGAGAAATTACATCCTGCTCTGATTCTACTACATTACACAATTTAGTGTCACAAGTAAAGATGGAGACTTTGCTTTCTATGCCAACCTCAAGGTCATTAATAAACAAATTAAAAAGCAGGAGTCCCAGCACCGATCTTTGAGCTACTCCACTCACAACTTTAGCCCAACCTGAAAAAGTTCAATTTACAATCTCTGTTGTTTAGCCTTCAACCAGTTTTCAATCCGGTGCAAATATTTTAACTGAGTCCAATTTGATTTATTTTGTACACTAACTTCTTTTGTGGCACCATATCAAAAGCCTTTGCAAAATCTAAGTAGACAACATCAACTGCATTACCTTGATCTAAAGTCCTCCTTACCTCCTCAAAAGAAACCAATAAGGCTAGTTTAGCACTACTTACTTTATCAATGCTGACGATTATGAATAATTTTGTTATCCGTTAGGTATTCCTAAATATTATCCCATACTAAACCTTTAAGTAGCTTCCTCACTATTGATGTTAGGCTTGCAGTTCTGTAATTCCCAATTTGTGATCTAGCTCCCTTTTAAAACATAGGTACCACGTCGGCTTTACATCAATCTTGTGATACTTCCTGTGGAAATTGAGTTCTTGAATATTAAACGGAATGGTTTGGCTATTACTGAACCTAACTACTTAAGAACTCTTGGATGTACAGTATACCATTGGGGCCAGATTACTTATTAACTATCACTTTATAAACTGCCTTTGAAATTGTTCCTCAGTTAACCAATTGTTTGTTAATATAGAGGTTGTGGTTTCCTCCTGTGGCACTATTATTGCAATTGATTATTCCCTGGTAAATAAAGAGACAAAGAATGTGTTTAATACCTCTGCTTTTTCCTTCTCCAATACTTTACATGCCCATCTTACACTGAAAGGGTCCTAAATTGTATTTTCAATTTTTTTGTTTGTTATTACGATACTTTAAGAACTTTTTAGGGTTGATCTTACTTTCTATTGTAATTTTTTTTTCATTTAAAATGTTGCTAATTTGATTGCCCTAATGTAACGTTTGTTACATTCCTTATAATTTTGATATGATGACTCAGTCCCTTCTGACTTTATCGGCCTATTCACTAAACTTTGATTAATTTATTGCAACATCGATCGGGTTGGCATGTTCCAACCGAAGACTATGAAATTTGTGTTAAAAACGGTTTTCAATAGGAAAAATCTATTTTTTTTAAGCGTTTGGTAAAAAAATACGATTCTGCATTTACTAGTTTCAATTTCTTTAACAAGTGAAATTAAATAAACGTTACATTTTGATCCAGCAGTCTGGAATGGTGGATGTACCATTGGTTGCCAATGTGGATATCTTTGTCCCTGTCGAGGGCATAGATTACAGTATCAATCAATGGGTTTTTTGCCTACTGTTTATTTGAATGTATTGAAATGTCAATTTCATTTTATTGTGTAATGTTTTTTTTGATTTTTTTCAACATAAATTGACAAATGGGCAAAAGTGCTATTAGTCATATTTGGCTACTAGGGCTTTTGCCCATTTGTGTGAGTGGTTATCGGAGTAGAGGGGGTGGGGGATTGGGTTAAAAAGTAGGTAGTGGGAAGAGGATTAATCCCTTAATTACCATAGCAGTTACTAACCGCAAAAGTAACTAAGGGGTTAAGGCCAGTAGATATTTTTTTATTTTAATGTTGGTGCCACAGAAGAGGAAGAGGATAAGGATAAACAAGAGGATGGACTTCATCCTGGCAGGGGAAAGTACAACTTTTATTTACTATAGGTTCATTGTCTAATATTTAATTTTAATGGGCAAATGTGCTATTATCCAGATCTGGGTTTTTGACCATTACTGTTGTGTGTTGGTGGGTGGGGGAGGGAGGGGGGGTGGTTAGGGTAGAAGGGGTGGTTTGTAAGTTACCAGTCGTTGCCTATGTGGCTATATATGCGCCCATTGAGGGCATAGGTAACCACAATGAAAATCAATGGATAAAAAGGCTAGTCATTTATTTTCTTGTCTTATATTTTGTATTGTATTTTATTGCACTGTATTGTATATTTTAATGGGCAAAGAACTATTTGACCTTTTTAGCTAATAGCAGATTTGCCCATTCCTGTATGGTGTTCTTGGTGGTAGAGGGGGTGGGTGGAGGGGGTAGTTTCCCCGAGGTGGAGTTAATCCCTTCATTATAGTGAAGGGGTTAACTCCTCCTGAAACCCTCACGGCAGGCCTAACCACCCACCCTGGGGCAACTACAGGATTCACCAACAAAGCAGTTCCTCCTATTTAACCCCTTCATAAGATAATGAAGCTAGGCTATCATTTTAATTTTATTACCTAGAATTGAAGTTGGGGTTCTCTGTAGCTAAAATAAATGTGGTTCAGCTCCAGAGATCCCCGACTTTAATATTATGAAGTAAATATAACATAAACTCTGTCATATTCAAACAAGATTGCTATCCTTTAGGTAGTGAGTACAAATCGGAGTGTTTAACCTGTGATTTGAATCTTGGAGTTTTGTGAATAACAGTTACTGGCAAAAAAAATCGAGTTTGGGCATTTTTGCAGGTACCACATGGATTCTAATAGCAAGAGTGCTTAGTGCTTGTAAAAAACAAACAATTTCCCAGCAATGTTGCCATGTATTTATTTATTTATTGTATTTATTTATTTTATTGAAGATTTGTGAACAGCTACACATGCAAAATCACTTGAAAAGTGCACTTAACAAGCGTTAAGTCAATTATAGAAGTTAAGTGAATAGGCCCCTAAGAATCTAAAAGCTTGCCTCTTCTTTTCCATTTCCTCCCTATTTTTTTATTTAACCACATTGGTTTAGACTTTATTACCCAAGGTTATATACTGATTTCTGCTTTCAAAAAATATTTTAAAGACTGCCCATTTATTTTCCAGATTTTTCCCTGCAAAAACATCATCCCAATTTATACCTTGTAGATTAATCCTCAATTTATTAAAATCTGCCTTTCTAAAATGTAAACTCTTTGTTCAACCCGTGTAATATGGTTTTTGATCATTTATTTCAAATGAGACCGTTATGATCACTGTTAACCAAATGTTCCCAGACGTTAATATTTGTTATTACTTCTAGATTGTTTGATATTACTGTACCAAATCCAGTATTCCACCTCCTCTTCTATTTCCTCGATCCTACCTCAGTGAGCACTAAACTCCTTTCAAAATTGTCAATGTCCCTCAATATTGCAAGTTGCCTCATCAGATCAGTAATCTTAGAATCCAGTGAGACCACCTGTCACAGTTCCCACAGTGGTATGTTCCCTGGAACTTCTGCTCCAAGTGCACATACATGTGGCAAGATGTGCATTGAATGGCATACTATGGAGTATAAAGTACTAACATTGTATTGTACTTCAATATACTATACTGTACCTTGTTTACTACCTTCCTTGTTCCAACTCCTGATTCTAACTCCACACTTAATACAAACAACATTTCTTCTGGTTCTTACTCCCCATTTAAAACAAACAGCACTTGAACTCAAACAGTAATTCAATCATACAGATCAGGACACACTTGCTCCGGATTCATTACAAGCCTCTGTTTTAAAAAGGGACACACACACCAAACAGGTGTGTCCGGTAAGCAATCAACTAACCACACCCACTGCAGACTCAACCAGGCAGGAGAGAAAAAAAAAGTTAGAGACTTTCAATTCCCACACAATTAAAAATAAATAAACCAACTGTAGACACCCCAAGTTCAGCCACTTCTGCTAATATACACTATTATATAGAGCACAGCACAACATTCCTTCTGGCTCGAACTCCACAATTAATACAAACAGCCAGGGCCACCAACAGGGGTGTCTGCCGGAGTTTGCGTCCATGGCCCTGTGAGTCAAGGGGCCTGGACGCCCGGGCGCCCTGCGCGGCCATGCCCCTCGACAAATCTGGTCGCCAGGTCACCACGGGGCGACAGGATTTTGCGCGCTGGCGATCTGCCAAGCAGCTTCATGCTTTTCTCTTCCAATTAAAAAAAAATGAAAAATCCACCTACCTGATTGGTTTTGGAACGCTGCCAGGATTTTTTTTTTTGGCGCGCACCCAAGCTCTTATACGAATTTTCAAAGTGAAGCCCACCTTTTCTTTTGGATCCTGCATGGAGCAAGTAAGGTAAATACTGCCCCTTGGCTCCCTTGCCTCCCCCTTACCTCCCATGCCTCCATGCCCCCTTAGCTGCGATTTCCCCCTTGCTCCATTTGCCCGCCCTTTCTCCGATTGCCCGCCTCTTTATCCAATTGCCCGTCCCTTTCTCCAATTGCCCACCTTGCTCTGATTGCCCCCCTTGCTCTGATTGCCCTCCCTTGCTCTGATTGTCCCCTTGCTCCGATTGCCCCCCTTGCTCCGATTACCCCCCTTGATCCGATTGTCCCCCCTGCTCCGATTGCCCCATTTGTCCGTGTGTGTGTGTGTGAGTGTGTGTGTATGAATACAGTCACCAACCCACAGTCAGTCATAGTCACCCACCCACCTAAGAGTCAGTCACTCACCAAAGTGTCACCCACCCAAGTGTCAGTCAGTCATCCACCCACCCACCCAAGTGTAAGTCACCCACCCAAGTGTCAGTCACCCATCCCCCCAAGTGTCAGTCACCCATCCACCCAATGTTAGTCAGTCACCCACCTGAGTGTCAGTCACTCACCCAAGTGTCAGTAAGTCAAAAGTGTCACTCACCCACATACCCAAGTGTCAGTCACTCACCCAAAGTGTCAGTCACTCAAAGTGTCAGACAGCCAGTCACCCACCCACCCAATTGTCAGTCAGTCACCCCTCCAAGAGTCATCCACCCACCTCTTCACCCACCACCCCACTCTCTCTCTCTGTCTCTCTGTCTCTGTCGCTCTCTCTCTCTGTTCTCTCTCTCTCTGTTTCTCACTGTCTCTCTCTCTGTCTCTCTCTCACCTACACTCTCTCACCCACACTCTCTCTGTCTTATCTTTACTGCCCTATACCTACACCGAAATAACCTTTACTGCTTTCTTCCAGATCTGACTCTCAACCTTCACACGGGAGACATCGGAATCCCCCCCTAACCCAAAAGACATGTAGGGAACACCTCCCCTCCAGTATATAACATTGCGGGAATGAGGGTACCTGGACATTGAAGGACTGCGGATCAGGTAAGATCCCAGGTGAGATTGCTGCTTTAGAAATTGTGAAGCGGGGGCATCCAGACAGTGGTTAAAGGGTTCAGGAAAGTAGTCATTCACATCTGGCTTTTTATTTTTTTTCGATTAGTGAGGTTGTAGGAGGACATGTGCAGAGGTACACAAAGGAGACTGTTGTAAGGTGAAATTATAACAAGGCTTTATTGTGCCTGTTGCTTTAAACAGCAAAAAAAATCAACATAAGCGAAATAGTGAGCCAACCAAAAACCCCTATCTCTGCTTTGGAGACTATCTATACATGTAGCTCAACCCTCTCTGACTGGGTTGGTTAGCTAAGCTATTTACCAGCCCCAAATCATGGAGACATTTATCAATACACAGACATAGATAATAGTCTTATACGAAAAAGTCTTATCTGTTAGCTGGGCTGCTGTAGGGGAAGCTTCTCTGCTCTCCTGGAACCGCACCCTTGTGTGCACAGGAAATGTCAGGCTCCAAGTTTAGAATCTTGTCCCCTTTGTCTTGTGGTCAGATTGTCGCTCAAGACATCTGCCCTTCCTTGGTTCAGCCCCATTGTGGACTAAGGAATCTCTGCTCTGTCTCCAAAGTTCAGCTCAGGTGTGAGCTAAGGAGTCTCACTTCCTGTCTCAAAAGACAGGCTTTTCTAAGCAATCAGGCAGGTGGTGTTAGTTAATTGCCTACCAGCAGTTAACCACCACACTGCTGGATTAGAGGCACATTTGTGAACAGGGATAAGTCCCCTGTTACAGAGGTCATCCGACATTTTCACACACACACGTAACTATGTAACAAGGACTAATTGTAGTAAAGTATAAATGTAGTACAATAAATAAACTGTTATGTAAAAATCTAATCTTGTTATTAGTTCTTACTACTGTAGGAATTTGTTCTATTTCTTTTTTAAAGGTCGGCGCAGCTCTCATTCGGTGTGATGTGAGTAAGTTATGTATGTTTGTGTGTCCTCTAATACACATTTTTGCCTTTGAATCTGGTGCGCTGTGTCTTTTCTCTATCTGTATTACCCTGTACTGTTGTGTGGGCAGTGTGAACTGTTGTGTGTTCTGTCCTTGTGTGCATTGTGTCACTGACTGAGTTTTCCCCACCAGCCCTAAATGAGCCTAATGGCAGCCTACCGGCTGCAGGACCCCCCAAATGCCATACCACAGGCCCCTCTATAACCAACACCCCCCCCCCACACCATTCCCTAACCAAGCAGGCAACCAAACTGCCCCCACCCCCCATGTCCTACCTTCCCAGCATTCTACTCTGTCCACCACGGGCCATCTGGAGCAGGTGCCTCCTCTGTTTATGCCCGGTACAGCAGGCTGCAGGCCCCCCACGTGCCTAACGAAGTAGATCATCCAACTCACCCCCCCATCTAGTCCATGCTACCGACAAACATGGGTACAGGCTGCAGGCCCCCCCACGTGCAATGCTCAAGTCATCAGGCCCCGGCCCTACCTTCCTGGTTCCTCCTCTGCTACTGCCAACTACAGCAGGCTGCAGGCCCCCATGTGCCTTCCCTCCCCCCTCCAAATTCTCCCGCCCATGCCCTACCAAAGTTGATCATCCAACTCCCCCCCGAACCCCCTCCCCCGGCCCTGCCCCCCCCTCCCCCAGGCCCATACTGAATCCCCCCAAGGCCTTTTGTCACATTGGATGCAGGATTGGGTATCTTTGTCTTTTGTTGAAAATTTTAAAATAAACAGATTGCATTGTAATGTTTTTTTCCCTATCACAATAACAAGAAAACAATTAAGTAAAAGTTGCGCGCTAAAAACAATTCCGTGGTAGGTGCACTATGGGTTGGGGGGGGGGTCTGCTCCTTTCATTTGTCCTAAACCCCATGATTTCTGTTGGCGGCCCTGCAAACAGCTCTTTAAATCAAACAGTAATTCAATCACACAGATCAGGACATGTTCTCTCTATGTCACTCTGCTTGAGTGTCTCTGAGCGGCTATAATTTTTTGTGTAATTAATTTTTCTAGCTATCTTCCATTTGACCTATATGCCAATTGTTGTTTGCAATACTTTGTAAACAGTGATACTACCACAACTAGGGAACATGGGGGGTAAAAGATGAACAGATACAGTACTTGCCCGATGTACTGCAGAGTTTAAACACAATCTAAACACTGCAATTTTAATATAGAATACAGCAAGTTATCAAATTTTATTCAGTGATTTATGACCATGTCAATCTGTACTACTAGAATATGCCCCATAGTATCAGTTTTCAGACGCTATTAATGTTAAATACACTAAGAGGATATCTGGACACAGAAGAAACTGCTCAGAATAGTTAACTGCATATACAAATACATTGTGACAACATATGAGTTACATTGTGACAACATATGAGTTACATTGTGTCCAACGTGTAGCTTATATCAGAATACATTGCTACATTTTCAATAACAGTAACATACAATACTCATCAAGTAATAATAAAGTAACATGGCTTACTGAAGAATGAAAATGTGATATATATGTATATATACACACATCTATGTAATTAAAGTACACTGACTTTAGGTAAGGCAGGTGTACCGCAAGTTTTTAAAAATGTTTATTCGAGTTACGTTGCAAAACATAGTACAATTCACGTGGGTTGGCTGTTTAACCACTGGTATTCTCTGTTTTAATATACCCGTTACCCGATGAAACAATGCGATTTGTAAAACACAATAGAGATAGTTGTCAAATTCAAATTCATTCCATGAATTATGACCATGTCAAACTGCACGGATTGACAAAGACAAACTCTCAGCTACAAGAATACCCCCTATAATGTACTGTATTGCATGTAGAAATTATTTACTGGCCCTTATACTGTAAAGTGGCAAAAATCACTAGATCGACGCTATTCATACTTTGCAAAATAAGGGGCATTGAGTTTTACTGTTTATTTATGTATTTATGTTTGTCATACTTACTAATTTGTGCTATTCCAAAGACACCTTCCAGAGTCTGAAGAAATATTACAGTCTGTACAAGTAAATTATAAGAATGTCTTCTTACACTTAAAAGTGTCATATCGGAGAATGCCACTTAGTCAAAATGGGCCCCTTTCTTAGCTACTAATCTAATATTCACTCAATTAAAACACCTGTATTAGTAATTGGCACATTCATATTTTTTTAGCAATCGTGTTAATGTCAAATCAACTACCTAAAGAATGAGTCGGCTTTAAGCAACAGCTTGCTTATCATTTCAAAGCAAAGAGAACTCATATGCATGATGCATTTAGCAAGGAAAAGATTTCTGCTTGCTATCATGCCTCACGCTGTTGTGTATAATTATTAGCTGCAAAATAGCACAGCTTGAGCATTATTATTGAACATTTCACTTATAATTATGGAATGAAATCATGAGTTTACAACTCACCTACCAAATCATTAACTCTGCGCATGTAACGTAATAAAAAAAATCATTACAAATGTGTATGTTTGCATCTTTCTGTTCCACTTCACAGATCTTTTATCTTGTTTGATACTGACATATTAGATTAAAGCTTTTAGTTTCCTTTTAATTAAATTAAAAAAAATAGAAAGCATTAGGAAAGGAAATGTAATCTAAACATTTACTAGGGAACACTTTAGCAGGAGTATTGCCCATACTTTTTTTCTCATCCCTATAAAACTGAAATGTTCAGTTGTTCAGTCTGTTTAATGCTGCAATACTAACTGCTCATGTTGTTTTTTTATCCCCCCCCCCTTTTTTTAAATAGGACCTTTGGGGTCCCTGTAGATGAATCACACTATTTTCAGTGCCTGTGGACCCCCTTGTTCCTGAGATCCTGTACTTACCATGAGGTAGTGGCATTTCCCTTAATAAGAAGTAAAATTTAGATTTCGGTCTAATGCATTGTGGCTTAATATTTGCCTGTGTGACGCATGAATTTCAGATTCCACCACATTCCCTGCTCATCGAACATTCCACCCAAATCACAAAAAAACACACACCGATTTTGATGTAATCACGGCCACAGCATTTTATTGAATTAACATCATACAACTTGCCAGCTAATATTTACATTACAAAACAGTTTAAACGTACAGTTCAAACATCCACCTATTGGCCACCACTGACCACTAGAGTCAATAGGCTTGTAACATCATAACAGCCAAAGGTCAGAGCAAGCCCTGTCACAAGGCTATTGGCATTGCTACTTTACTACCTTCCCATGAGCCAACTGGGGACGAACAACAGATAACCCTACCACCAACGTTAGCTGGTAACAAATCTTACACATGCTGTGACAATTTAAAACCAGAGACAGAACATGAAACACAGACAGAGCTCAGTGCTACATCCAAAGACACTAATACATGGTACAGTGCCTAAGTATATATATATATATATATATATATATATATATATATAAATATATATATATATATATATATATGTATGTATGTATGTATGTATGTATGTATGTATGTATGTATGTATGTATGTATGTATGTATGTATATATATCTTTTGGTTTTAAATATATATTGCCATGCTCAGTAGCACTCCTCTTTGACACTTATACACATATATATGTTGTGGTTATTTTGGGGGGTCAATATGAGCTTATAGGGGTCCTGTATGTATGACATGCTGAGACAACCAATATTAATGTGCATAACACCCACACCACAGACATAGATAAAACATAACATACAATAACATTTCCACAATTGAACAAAAAAGGGTGGGAGGACACAGCATTTATATGCCAGCTTAGTTAACATTAGGGCTGAAGTTGAATGGTTACTTTGATTGTTAACAATTAATTGACAACACTGGCTTTTTTTTCTCTAGTCTATAGTAAAATTAGGCAGTGATGTTGGAGCTGCGCTGTTTAATACACCGCATTTATATGACAGTTTAGTATATCCAGGTTGTTTGAGCTTTAACCTACCAGTGATTTTTACACCAGCACATAAAACTTAAGGCATAATTGTCATGTTTCAATTGGCTATTATCATATGATTGATTTGAATTGTAAATATATCGTATGTAAGATAAAGTGGCATTCATGGCAAGTGGATAATCATTCATACCACTCACAGCAAGTTCCAATAAGAGCCAACAGCACCACGTGTTAAGAATTTTATATTAATATTTTATTCACTTATCACTTTAACACTTCATATTCACGTAAGCGTATAAAATGTAAAAAATCAATAAGTTTGGGGTGCACCAAGGTAATGTGCTTTCTATAGAGGATTTACTGACTCTGCATCAGTTTCATTCTCTAATTTGTAAACATTTTGCGGGGTGAAGCAGGGTTATTGAGACTGAAAACAATAGTTTATCATCAACCGTAGCACTCTGCAGTAATGATAGGCAGTGCTCCTGTGCTAGTGTATCTTTAATCTACATGTAAATGCAATGTAACTCATCCATTATTCATGTAAATTTCATATGATGTGATATCCCATTTGTTTGAATGTAACCAACCACATATTCCCTATAAAACTTCAGTTGACTATAACATATTTTTAAAGTATGACATTGTTTTATTAGATTACAGTAAATGACAGTTTAGAGATAAATATAACATGCTTTGTGAAATAGTATAATCTTCTTCCAAACAAACAATCTTCTTCAACTGACATCTTCTTCAGGCCTGCTCTTGTACAGTTTCACCTATAAAATAATGTTGAGAATATTATTAATTAATAATTGAGAAGAATGTCTGCGCATGCATGTACTATACCACTTGTATAGAAGGCATATGTGTATACGTAATTTCTGCGCAAGTGTGTTTCTATGGGACCTGGTGGGTATGTATATGTATCATTGAGTTTCTGTGCATGAATAGTACAGGTATTGACAATTAAATGGAATGCATACCTCAGCTTCATTATCCATTATCAATGTTCATGTTTATCAGCCTTGTCATAAATCTGCAAAACAAGGATAAAACAATGACTAAAATAATGCAAATACTTTTTGAAATAATACAGACATCTTCTTCTTGCTGTCTCTTTTATAGGTGCAAATGTAAAATAATTTTGAGATTGTTATTTAGAGAAGAAATAGATGCAATAGATTACATTACATTCCTACACAAACATGTTGGTCATGTTAATCAAAATCCAAATCCAGAGAAAGTGTAACGCACAGCAAAAGAGAACATCACTGAACATTTTCTGCACATGGTCATGTTCATCAGCCTGCCAAACGTGCCAAACAAGGATGAAAAACAGGACTAAACAATGGCTACAATAAAATACTGAAATAAAAACTTTTTATAAAACTGTATTTATTCAAATAAAAACTTTTTTTTTTTTAAACTGTTTTTATTCAATCCATAGTGCTGCGGGTGTGGGATAGACCAGAGGCAGGGCGGGCTCCACGCTCATGTGCGGCACTTGCGTCTCCCTGCTGGAGCCGGTGGCAATCTTGCGAATGGGTTGGAGCAAACCTGGTCTCTGATCGGGTCCTCTCTCCGCGTCCCCATCCACCCCTCTCCGACCCAGGCAGAGGCACTCATACCAACGGGGGAAACCGGCTACTCCAACTCCACGCCGCATTTGCACTGTAAGGCAAAATGGCCAGCGGTCTTTGTATCGGCCTCAATCTCTTCCCTACCACTCCTCAAGATTCCCCAGACCTCCAATGGGCAAAGCAGTCTCACCCACCTCCTCTGCAGCTCTGTTATATCCTGAGCTCCTGCAATTCGGCATGCTTCAAGTACTTTATGCCTTTATTGTGTTTTCAAGTGATAGGCGGCCATTTTAGGTTTTCATCTTTCATGGCCCCTGATTTCTTTAATCTCTCTTTGTGAGACTTGACCTCACATTTTTGAGAAACCTTGTCCCACCAGTCAAAGAGTTCTTTCCCAAGCAAATTTTATCTTTGTAGGGGCTTATATTTATTTACTTCCGTTGCTTATTCCCCCCTTTATGATTTTTTGGGACGGAGCTCCATTGCTACACGTCCTTCTCACTTGGTGTCCTGGCCACGCCCCTCATAGGTTATCTTTTTAATGTTAACCTGGGTGTTAATAAGGGTGTGACACTATCATACATATGTTTAGCAGGGACACATAATAGCATCTTTGGCAAAAGTAAAGAAGGATGTTATGCCTCATTAAATAAGGAAAGCACTGAGAAAAAAGAAGCACACTTAGAAGAACATTTAAAGAATGTACAGAAGAAGGATCACAATTTAGATCAATGGTGTGCTCATTTGCATGTAATTTCTCAGAATCCCCGGCTGTAGTGGAATCACTGTATGCTAAGAGATAATGATGAAAATCAGAGTTACAGACCTGTCTGAGATATGTGAATGGTCTCATGAGTGATGTTTTTATTTGCTGTTACATGGGATAAGATGTTATTAAAGACCATGCATAATTAGGAGGCATCACACAAAAGAAGAAATAACAAATAAAGTAATAAGCATGTCTATGCAGGCTGTGAGTGCACATAATGGAGAAATGTGCAATATGGCTTGCTTGCAACATTCTGTGTAATGTGTAAAGTAGTGGTGCACAGGTCAAAGTGTTGTCTTTAATAATGGCAACAATTAGCAACCAAAACAAGATCACCATATTTACAGTACAAAGTAATGTTACACAAAAAGACATCTTGTGTACTGCATGACACCTTACAGCCCATACACTTGAATGGGTCATAAAGGTCCATATCTACTAAGCCATTCGGCAAGGTGTCTTACGGTGTAGAACTAATGAAGTTCATTGTAGAATATTATGTGTATTTCACGTATATTCCCAGATATATTTTTCTTCTCGTCAGTTGCTTCAGAAATAACCATACACTGGAAACCAATATACATATGCTTAAAGTATTGGTTGCATCAGTGGCCCCCAGTAAAAACTACTTACAGGGCCCACTGGTAGAATGGTGAACTTTAAAAGACTATTCTAACATTTGATGTACTGTATAAACAGGAAGACAACAAGTTAACATTTATTTTAACAGTTAACATTAGTAAACCAAAAGCTTTATAGAAAAAGTTCAAGATGAGATCAGCCTTGAAAATGATGAGCGGTCTGCTGCAGAGGTTAGGAATATTCTGCATCTTATGCATGGTATTTCAGTGTCTGAGTCCAGCATTAAAATAATGAGATTTGGGCTGATTCTTTGGATGTGTGAGGTAAAGTGCTGTACTATACAGTTTGTTTATGCACATAACAAGTGATATGAATTAACATTATACAATTTTCCCATTCTAACCCTTATTTATTATTATTATTATTATTATTATTATTATTATTATTATTGCAGAGCATATCCCATGATAATGGATGTTACTAAGATTAAAAGAGTTGACAAAGCATGTGCATGGATTGAGAGTGGATAACATTTTGAGCATGCCATATTTTTGGACGAGAGATCAGTGTCCCTGGAATGATTTTTCTTTATGGCATTCAGGAAAAAAATGTTTATCTCTGAAACCTCAATCTGAGCATCCACTCAAGGTTCATGTGTGGGGGGAAATCTCTAGAATGTGACCAGGACCAATAGTTATATTTCAGGGCAAGCCCACTTCAGTTTCAGTGTTGTTATCAGTAATTGTATATTAACATTGCCCTGTCACTTTTCCTTTTTCAACTAAAACAGTGATTTATTGTTTCTTCAAGTATCATGGATGAATCCTACGTCCAAGAGGTAATTATTTCTCATGTGGTAGCAATATACGTTATCGAATAATTGACATAGAGTCACCGGTTCTTCAAAGACAAAGACCAAAAACGCAGTGCACCTGCGACATTCATGAAGGACAGACAGTGGAATCAACTGGGCAAAAACACTTCCAGAGTAAGTAACTGTATTGTACACTAGTATACTATTGACTGTATTAAATACTGTAGTACTGTGCAATTGTGTGTGTTTGTTTTACACAGGTCAATCACTTTCCTTTTACGGCACAGTGTAATTTTTCACTGTAATATTGTCTAATTTCTTCCAAATGCACTCCATCCCATCATCATTCTCCTATTGATTTAATTCAAAAGCTTCACATCAATTGATATTTGCTGGTCAAGTTAGACATAATCTTTGACTTCTTTCAGTTCCATTCTATTTATTTTGGTCTTTGTAGAGTTTTACACATTATTTGAACATCACTTTGATCTTTTTGGATACGTATAGAGGCCCACCTACTTACTTTCTTCAGTGAGTTCTCGGATTTGTTGCTAAAGATGTTCTGAACATGTGGCAAATTACCAATATCGTATGCAAATCTCAAGTATTCACCGTTGATTTTTATTCCATAGTGGGAGGCTTAAAACATGTTATTTATGATCCTCTTTTGGTACCTTTCAAATGCTAGTTTAATTCTCTAGCTACACCACAGGGTTGGTGTGATGAATCTGACTCTATAAGGAAACTTAAATTCACCCTGGACTGTACTGTACACTAGAAGTCAAGTCCAGCTGGTGTAGTAGCTAGAGAATCGCTGCTAGCATATGAAGGGTCATGGGTTTGATTCCTGCATGGTATGGTAAATTATAAATTAAAATAATAATTTATCAATTTTATTTTTATTTTAATAATAATGTATAATTTATAAATTATTATTTTATTTATTTTATAATTTATAATTTATTATATAAAATAATAATAATAATAATAATTAAAAAACATACCATGAAGGAATCAAACCCATGACACTTCATATGCTTCATTTGCTACATTATATATCCTAATAAAACAGTTTGGAAATAAAAAAAATATACATCTCAGTATATTTTTTATATTTTCTTGCAGGTGGACATTGGACATTAGGACAAACCGGTCTAAATTAATTTTGTGCGCAGTAGATATGCATGGGGGGCTGGATTAATGACTTTTCATGGTGTTGCACTTTGGTATGACATCACTATTTACTGTACTGTATATGTATTGTGTTTAATACTTAGTACTTATTTTGACAGAGATGCTGCAGTAGCCGCACCAAAATGATCTAATACATTTTAATTTTTTTAAACATGGAGTCGCCCAGCATATTATTGCACAGTGGAATTAGCAACCCAACTAGCTGGCAGCACCAAGAAAATTCTGTAACACTTCAGACATACCATATTATTGCATTAGGAATGCATTCGTCCACTTACCCTGACCAACATAAAAAGTTAAAAACATATTTAAAAAATGTACAGTATACTTGTCTCATTTGTTTAACAAAATTATAAATCCCCTACATTTAAACTATTCAGCTTGCCATTGCCAATAGTCATTAGTTTACTTTGGTCCTTTTTCATGCAAGATATTTTTCATACTTTTTATTGACGGAAGTTTCAAATAACTCAAGGTTTTATAAATGGTCTTAAAATGATCAGTACATATGTAAATAAGATGGAATAATAGTCACTCTTGGTGGTCTTTGAAGGTCCTTTTATTTGCTTTAATGAAATACATATGTACTGTAGCAAGACTTACTGTCCTCAGTTCGGCGAACGAACAAGTAAAAGTCTGTGGCCCCAGGGACAGTGTCTGCCATCTGCAGAGGGTCAGTGCTTTTGTATGGGACTCCCTCAGTGTTAATCCTTCAATGACATGACCAATGCAGTTGCGTGATTGCACAGGGCACCTGCACCAAAGACACTAAGATTTGCTACATCTATACCTGTACTAACTACATGAATAATTTGCTAAGAACACAGTCAACAATTGTAGAGAAGAAATTGCAGAAATGTCGACAGGTGAACTGAGATGATTCTTTGTAGATCTATTTTATTAATACATATTTTCATACTCCTGTACTATTCAACCTCTGTTCACATTACTACAAGGAGAGACAGGGGGTGCCCAATGCTACGTATAAAGTAAAATACTTCAATAATAATAATAATATTAAATACTTGGTTATTTTGTTAACCCTTTGGCCAAAGCGTCATAAGCCTGCATACCAACGTCAAGGTATAACCAAATTTATGCAGGTCCTACACTACACTACACTGTGAACCCTTCCTTTTACCTCTGTAAGAGGGGAAGAACCATTATAGGTCTTGTTCCTGCAGCAAATGAAATGACCTCCCAAGGTTATACCTTGACGTTGGTATGCAGGCTTATGATGCTTTGGCCAAAGGGTTAACCAAATAACCAAGTATTTAATATTATTATTATTATTGAAGTATTTTACTTTATACTTTTCATCATATATGTTTTGTCAATGGGATGTAGCATTGGGCACCCCCTGTCTCTTGTTGTATGCAATTGCCACGCTCAGTAGCTCTCTGGTTGACATAAATATATATTCATCATGTGGTGGGTGTGGGAGTTTGAGCTAGCTGGGAATGTGTGTTAACACATTACTACAAGGTTTGGGTTTTCTAGTAAGGGCAGCAATGTTTATTGTTTACTAACAGATTTTACAAATATTGTGTGTGCACAGGTAGAATTTGGATTTTAAATGTATAGAATAAATAACTGAAAACAAAGTATAGTCAATTAGGAAAAATCACAACATGATTATAGCATTTCTATGTTATAGAGTTGAAATAAAATAAAACATATAGCTAGCAACTCTTGGAATTTTATTCATATCAAGATTTACATTCTACCTTGGTAGAGGCTGAGTTAGTATATGTGATGAATGAGGGTCATCACTTCTTGATTGTTATGTCAGCTGTCTTCAACATGGTGGTCTATGAGGTACTGAATATCCATATGTACTTTCTTGTGGGTCTAGCAGGCACAGCTTTTGAGATGATGTGTTCATTCCTCATTGTCAGCTCTCAGTCTGTGGGAATGAGAGAATTTTCTCTTATCCTGAGGAGATTGGCATATGGAATTCTGTCATTTATATTAATCAATGTGACATGAGGTGTCTCAGAGAATGTGAATGGAGGATATGGTCAACAATTACAAAAATGCAATTAATAGCATTATTATTATTATTATTATTATTAAATAATATTAACATGAAGCTTTGTTATGATTTGTTTTTAAAACTACAAAGAGAGATTGTCCTCATCCACAATTGTATGTAGACAAAATGAATGTGCGATGGTAGTAAAATAAAATAAGACTTTACAAAACCATATTTAATTAGAATAATATTAATTAATCAGTGACAAGATTAATTCATATCAATAAACTAACAAAACATTATGGAGGTGCTTAAAAGTTTAGAGATAATAAGATATTAACAAGAATATTTCATTGAAAGACACTAAGGAGGTTATTCATTAACTGCACTTTTGCCGATCTGGGCACTATCCCCATAGATGCTGATTTACTTCAATGGGAGTATCCATGAGGTAGTTCCTGATTGACATTATCACAGTTTAATTAATAATCCTCTAAAGGTCCTTTGAGATCAATCATTATGTTTTTTCGCTGTTGTAAAGTTATTTTTCTTGAAAAGCTGTAAACTGTGTTAGAAAACTTTAGGAAAAAGTGCACATTACATATATCCCCACCTTCTAGGAAACTGTCCCCTATATACTGTATTTGTGAAACATAATAGAAATCATTAGATGATATTTCACTGGGGATTCTGTTTGCTTTCCTCTGGACCAATATACTGTAGGTAAACATATAGGATAAAGTATCTGTCGATAAAATTTAGCATAGGTTGAACTTGGTGGGCGTATGTCTTTTTTCAAGCTCATCTATTTTCATACCAAATAACTGACATCTCAGCATTTCACAGGTCCAGTAGTACTACAGTTAAGGTGCCCAACACCATTGATCATTTGTGCTTTAAACCTACATGAAGGGAAGCCTGACAATGACATGAGCATGAGCATTACTTAAACATAATTTTACTAACTTATGTAAAATAGGTGCTTTAAAAATGGGTATATTTTTATTTATTTACTTAATAATACACAAACATAAGGTGGGCTGTAAAATATTTAATTCGATAGGTGTAAACAATAGTCAAAGTGCATAACAATTAGCCTTTTTTGTTCCATTATTTATCAAGGGTGAGAAAATCAGTACCATAGAGCACCCCCTTTTCCCCATAAAGAAAAATTTAACTTCCCTGGCTAAAATTCAATCACATACTGTATATTACTTTGTAGCCCACCTCATTGGACAAATTGTATGTTCCTTGATAATTTACCTCGTTTTTTGAACATGTTACAATACTTCCAAATGGTTGCAAGGACTTTTCGCCAAGTTAAATGTAGCAAAAACTCTCCTTAAAAAGGGTACAGTCATTTTTACCTATAGAAAAATATACTTTCAATGTTATGTATTTGCATAAACCTTTTAGCACAAGTAATGTCACATTGACAAAGTGTTTCATGATGCCACAGAATCCGCCCCAAAATTCAGAATTGAAGTAGAATAGCATTCACACTAATGCATGAGCCATCAGGACAGTAATGGCCAGACTGGAACTCCAGGGAACTTAATTACATTTTATTAATATATATAATTAACATTTTTATCCCTGGACTGGCCTATAAAAATACATGACTGTTTTGATAAAGTAGCAGAAAAAGAGGCGGAGCAAAGTCTTGATAAAGGCCTAGGCGCAGGACGAAACCTTGATTACATATTAATAACTTTTATTTGATGTATCCTGGAGTGTCCCGCCTTTGCTTTACTGTCCTAATGTTTCTATAATGCATTGTTTTTGCATTATCGAGCACCCATTAACTTGCACGAGCAAGTTATACAAGTTGTTGCAATGCACTCTGCCTATGTTTCTATAATACAGTATGATACACTAAATGCATGAACACATTTCACAAATGTACACTACTCCAGTATAAAAATACAGTTACAATCCTTTAGTCAGTATTACTTTTCAGAAATAAACCAATACAGTATTTTGCCAAAGTGCATTGACTGGGTACAGACTCAGTACATTGTTTAGCCTATGTTTCATTCGTGCCATGTTCCTTAACAGGTTGATATTAAGAAAAGGAGATGAAAAACTGGTTCTTTAAAAACACATTTTATGCATCTGGGAGAAAACAACAAAAACATAATACAAAAATAAAACATATGTATAGAGGGATAGCGGAGTATGTAATGCAAAATGTAACTATTCTGGTGCACATTTCATAACATTGCTGACATTGAATTTGTCTAATAAAAATCAAATGTCATAAGAAGGATTGTTGTTTACTATATGCCGTATATTATACTTGGACCGTTTATAATGGAATTTGCAAAAAATACAAGTTGACTTGATAGTTTGTGATTTTAACAAGTTTGAGCTGTTATTTCTTCCCATGACAATCTTTTTACATTTCCATTTGACTACGATTGATATTTCTATAATTAGACATTACATTAATTTGACCAGCTATTACAAAGACTGTTGAAATATATAGGTGTAAAACAACTTAATCTATTACATTGATATAGAAACTCAAAACCTGGCATCACCAAGTACTGTAATCCTTCCTCAAGCATGGCAAAAGAAAGAAAAGTGACCCAGATGCCAACAGCCATAAATATTCTGTATCAGGTGTTTATGTCAATGTGGATGACATGATGATCTATTCATGGAAATAATTTGGTCCAAGTGATTCCCACAACTCCAGCACCACTGTATATTTTAAAAGTCTCAGATTGATTGGTGCTAGGGGAATACATAGGGATCCATTACATCCCTACATTACATTACTTAACACAATGCCCTCCTCCTGTCTCTGTACATTCTCCCTACCAATTAGATTGTAAGCTCTTCGGAGCAGGAACTCCTCTTCCACAATGTTACTTTGTCTGAAGCACTTATTCCCATGATCTGTTATTTGTAGTTATTTATATGATTGTCACGTTTATTACTACTGTGAAGCGATATGTACATTAATGGCGCTATATAAATAAAGACATACATACATCCCCACAATATACATATACAATTGGTTCCTCGCACTCATTGTATCAGTAAGAAATACAATACATAATAAAAAAGTTTACAAAGGATCACATCAAGCAAAAAAACACTAATGTATCACATATAAATACATATTGAAAAAAATAAGTGACTGGATACATATCTATTTATATAAAAATAAAAGGGAGAAAGCCCCCAACCCACATCAAAAATGCAAAAATTAATATAGATGGTTATGTTTGTAATGTTAGAAAAACTGTTATATTAGGCAAATTCTGCAAAACAACTGTACTCATCAATCTATAGTAAGGGTCTGGCATATCTGAAAAGGCTTCTTCTAAATGAATGTATGTCACCATCATTCTGTGGACATCTGGGAGTTCACTGTGATACTCGGGAAAACATTGTATCTTTTCCCCATCTAATCCTACAAAACTAACATCTTCTTATAAATATAATTTCTGTGCCATTAATTGTAAAAATCACACTGCCAAATAGGGCACATTAGAGCAGCCATCTCATCCAAAATAAAAAATGATACTTTTTGAGTTGTTGTTACCAAGGGGTTTCTAGTGCTGAATATCACTATATTCTGCATTGGGGAAGCCCAGTTCCTGAAATAATTACCGGTGAAGCAGAAGTTGAAACTGCAAAAATGAACATTGCACCACAAAAATCTTCAAATAATTTATGAATTACAGAATATTTTGAATGAATTACCAATATATGTTTTAATGAAAATGTGATCACTTAGATTTATACATTATTCTTGACACAACTGATGGGTTACCAACAATAAATTCATGATCCGCAGTCAGAACAGAAGTATTCCAATTCCTGCCAGGATATCCATGTTTTAGTGTGAATCCCAAAAGTCTCTTAATACAACCCTTTAATTTACAGTTCCAGCCTGACTAGACTTTTTTCTCCTACTGTATAAAGGAAACTGTTGCAAAAATGATATATACTGTACCTCTCTTCTAAGGTCAAGCCTTCCTACAGGAGAATTAAATAATCCTTACATTTGGAAAATGTCATGCAAATGCCTGAATTTGAATTAAACAGGATGCTACATACAGTAATGCTTCAACACTGTGAACCTTTTCTTTGCAGCATTCTTTCAAATATTAGGCTGGACAGAATGATGTAGCACTAGTAAACATATTGATCTAATTAATCTAATTAGATTACAGCAGAATACATTGTGAAATATGTCATTTGTCAGAATCAACATTATGTAGACCTGTTTTGCCAGAGCTTGCATTTTCTGTTTTCTCATTGATGTATCCAATTTCCGTTTATAAGTGATGCTCTAGTGATTACTCAAGACTTAGTAAGATTGGTGGATGAAAATATTTCTCAATTTAGGGAAGAGAAAAACATACAAAAATGTAGTTCTATAACAAATCTGTTTAGAAATAGACTGATGCTCATCTTTCACTGTTCTGCATTCCCGAAATAAAATAATGCAGTTTCTGCAATGTAAATCTCAAGCAGCAGTCCAAACCAATGGATATTTTCTCACATAAGTTACATTTTGTAAGTCTCAACATTGTGCTAACAGGTGGTGAGATCTTAGCAGACTTCTGTTGCTTATAGATAAAGAAGTACCAATTAACAATTGCCTTTTTGCCATGGGTGTTAATCTCACCACATGACAGAGTGATAATTCATTAACTAATTTACTATCACTGTATGACATCACAATTGCCAGCCTACAGTTAACACTGCTATAAAATAGTCGTGATACGAAGCAAATAGAATGACTAAAGATAGTGACTGGCAAATCCCTACAGAATATTTAAGACATTATGTGGGCTTTTTAATCAGCTTTTGAAGTGGGAAGTTATTCCAATGATGTGACAGGTCTCATACGGGTCTCATATAGATGTTTACTGTTAGAACAAAGAATACCATGATGACACAATTAAAAGTAAATCATACTGCTAGCGATGCTTGCATTAAAAATGGACAAACTACTGTAGCTTATTTAACATACATACTGTACCATACAAAGATGGAGAACCTTATTTTAGAAGTAATACAGTAGCTCATAGCAGGATGAAAAACAAAATCCAAGGTGTGATAATTTCCATTAACACAATGAAGATTCAAATTGGTGACTTCCAACTCACAATGTGCATGATGCAGCACCGTAACTGAAGAAATAATGTCATAAACCATTAGACCGTATTTCATGGTTGGAAATTTGCTTCATTATTAATATTTTAAAATATAGTTGATATGTGACTCAATTACTAAAGTAGCTTGCTTTTCCAGCAACACCTACAACTATCCACCAAAGACTATGCACCAAGAGGTTGCTTACCATGCCTAGTTCAAATGAAAACAAGATGTCTTGTTGTTTTTATACTGTGATTTATACTTTTGGAATAGATATTCCCTTAAAGTTCCTGATAATTGTGAGTGCTAATATGTGTTATTAACAAGAATCTCTAGCTGCAGTGGATGCATTACATGCTAAGAGATAATGGGGAAAGGCAAGTCTGTGGACCTGTCTGAGACCTGTGAATGTTCTCATAAGTGGTATTTTTATTTGCTAATGCACTACAATTATTCAAGAAGTTATTATAGCTTGCAGGAAGATACATGGATTGTGTTTGTGAGATCCCAGATCCCCAGGCATTTTAAAAACTATGTTAAAGCAGCAGCCTGTGCTGGAAATATATATATATATATAGATATATATATCTATATATATATATAGATATATGTATATATATCTATATATATATATATAGATATAGATATACATACATATATCTATATATATATAGATATATGTATCTATATATATATATATATATATATTACAAAACAAACAAGAAAGTAGCGCCAAAAATTAGTGATAATGTGCTATAGTGTGAACTAAATATAAATAAGTGTGATACTCACAAAATTGTGCTAATGTAACTGGTGATCACAAAAAATGACTAGCTAAAAAACCAATGAAGGAAATAATATTAAAATGCAATGAAGAAAATAATATGAAAATGCAATAATATTACATACAGTAAAAAGTATAAACCAGTCCCAATAAAAAGTCCAAAGGATATATAGAATAAAGTCCAGTGGCAGGGGAACTTCAGGCAGCTCTCAAACGGATGAACCACATCCAGTGGAACCTGTAGAAAGGAAAAGAGGAGAGAGCGCACGCCCCATAGCGTAAAATTGTAACAATTTATTGGGGGGGGGGGATTGGGAGAGGGATAAGAATCGCACTCATAAGAATTCAAATAAAAATGCACGATTGTGAATTAATATCACCACCAACCTGGAGAATCACCGCTATCCAAGGAAAGTGTCCACCGGAAAGATGATACTCTGTGTTTGTTGTTCGTCAGAAGCATATACCATCTGGGGTATCTTTTCCGTGGATTTCCTGCTGCTCGGCTTGGCGTTTCACTCAATGCAGAGGAACAGAAGATCTTCACAAACATCCAGCGCGACCCGACCAGATCGCGCATTTCCGTGTTGACGTAGATCAAAGATTAGTTTATTACACACAATGACTGAAACAGATGCGGGATCCGGTATGTAAAACCGGAATCCTACTTACAGAATAGCCACAGATCATAAGCAGGGATAAAACGTGAACGGTGGTTCAGCTACATCTCCGTCTGAGCACGTGACGTCCAGGAGTCTCCTTAGCTCCACAGCCTGAAGTACGTCACTCCGGGCGACTTTGGAGTCCTCCAGGAACTGTATGTTAGCCTTCCGCCGGAAACACGTCACTCGGGGCGGGTAAAATCGCCAAATCCCTTCTCCAAAAGATCAATGCGGCAACGTTTTATAAGACCTCTGTCTCGGTCTAAAAGCAACAACAAACTGCCCAACGCGTTTCGTGCGCATGCGCACTTCAGGGGATCTGAAGAAGTGCGCATGCGCACAAAACGCGTTGGGCAGTTTGTTGTTGCTTTTAGACCGCATCTGTTTCAGTCATTGTGTATAATAAACTAATCTTTTAGTAATTGTCAGCCTTGCTTATTATATGTAGTTTGTCTTGTCTAGTTTGTCTTGTATGATCCCATTTGCATATTTGCACTATGATGTGTTTTCTTTTCTTCTCGTTCTGCATCATATATATGGAGTCCACATCCTGAGAAAAAACTGGGAAGTTATACCAACAGCCATCTAACAGGAGAGACTTCCTTACCATTGGACTTTATTACTTACCTTTGGACTGTATCGGCGCCGGTCTGTATTTGTTTATTTTGTGTTCTGTTTCTAACTGTGTCTTGGAGTTAGTGTCACCTGGCAGCCTAATTTAATTATATCACATTGTTTGTAATTTTATTGTATGTAGGGTCACATATTATCGTATACACTTTTAGCGCTATTCACACCAACTTTTTTCAAATTTAGACGACAGATACTTATTTTATATTGGTATTTACAGTATTTTCATCCAGAGGGAGGAAAGAAAAAACTGCAGTGAAACATTATTAAGGATGTCTCATAAGGGGATAAAATAAATTCCTTCCTGATTTCAAATAATGTTAATCAGATTACTCCCTGGATTAACATCCTTCCCATGTTTACATATTTGGTATATCCCTTTCCTTTATAAAAAGCTGTCCAACCTTTTATTGATGCTATCTATTGTTTTTGCCATCTCAAGCTCCAATGGTAATGAATTCCACATGTTATTTGCCTTTACCATAAATAGCTAATTTTGTTATACTTTTAAATTTTTACTGTTGAATGTTTACTTTTGTTAACACATGATTCAGGACTGGGATTGTGTCAGTTTAGTGTGAATGCATTGAAATTGTGTTTCTTTCCATATTCTGCAGGCAAAGCACTGCACTTTTTAAAGACTGGCGATTGTCTGGGGACACTAATCCCACTGCGCTACTGCTGTAACCCCATGTCAGTCCTCAATGGGGTGAGGAAAGACTGGATTTCTGTCACTTGGGTAAAGGTACCACTATAAACTCCAACAGGTTATTGAGGTGTGTGTAATAACTTGAGTTGGTGGGTGTATTGGCTGGTGGGTGTCTTAATCTGTCTTTTTGGTTCTCTTGTGTTATAGCATAGCCACCATTGTAAATTTCCTTCATGTGGCACAAAAATGGGTGCATATAGCTGTAGTAGCTCCCTCCCTCTGGCTTCCTTTAAGAGCAGACCACTTCCACTTCCTGGTTGATAGTTTAATGTTTCTTGTGGAGCACACTTGAGATACCAGTGAGATATACCAATAGCTAGATTAGCTACTGTACACGTGTGAGCAGTGTAGCACATGCTTCTTCTAGGGCGAAGTTTAAATCTGAACTTGATGTTATTAAGTCAACCTCCATTGTTCATCTCAAATTGATATCATTAGCATTCAGAATTTGAAACAAACTCCTGCAGTCACTGTACATTTGTATCCCAGATCATTAGAATGTAATCGATGTACTTGACTCTCAACAATACGTTGTTAGTGTATATCGATAGCCCTTCACCAAAATTCACAGTTAACAACTGTAGAATGGCATGTTTTTAGAAAACCAGAACTTTAATAGAATACAGACAAATAGAGATACGGGGCTCTATGCAGTAAGCGTTGATAAGGGTTTTTTCGCCATTTTATAGGCAAAATTGGGTTTGAAATTCAGTAAGCGCCGATATGTGCTTGATTTCGGCAGGTTTCGTAGCCGATAATTTTGTTATGGCCAGTCTGCTGTCGATAAGCCTGTTTTCGGCACTTATTGCCACTTTTTTAAATCGGCTGTATTCAAGTAGCAAAATCAGCTTATCGGGGCTGATCGGCACTAAGAAATTGAGATGTTATGGCCAATTTCTCCCGCCAACTAAAGTTGGCAAGTTGGAGGGGAGAACGATCGCTAAGGCTGCCGGAACGGCACTTAGAAAAAAAAATCATCTGCACTTCAATGGAGTCAATGGAGCGGGGACGTATAACATTATAGTACTGTTTACGTTCCATTGCTCACAATACAAATGTGATTAGCATTATAGTGTGGATGGCATTCACTGCATTGTGTCACACCTGACGTGTATTATTTGATTTACATTGTACTTTTAGATGTTCTCATCATTTGCGTGTCACATTACTCATCATGTGATGATGTGTCAAGGGAAAATCCTATACTCAACTCTTAAAGGAGAACCTCACATCATATCACACATTTTACTGAACTGAGCGACAATTCTTTATATGATGTTACACATGTCACACATCTAACACATCCACCGTATATTCATGTTGCTTTACATTACACAATGCTTGTAATGTGTAACGCATCTTTAAACGTTCATGTACATCTTTCTTCTCATGTTTACATGTACTTTGGGTCCTCCCTTTTTTCATGACGTCACTTATTGGACACTCAGTCACATTGCATGTTTACATTGTAACCGTTGCATTACAAGCACTTCAAGCTAACTTATACACACAAGGACAGTAGTTAATCATTGTTACACCTTTCAAACTGATTCAATAGCAACTATCCTCATTACAGAAATGTATGCATATGCACACGACAATTCATTGTTGTGAACATGTGACAATAACATGGCTAATTACACATGTTGCAGCAAACATTTTCCACGTCAATCTCAGGCTTTTTGTCTATTTACATGACTGACTGTTGCGTTCAGAAGTGTTACATGCATTGCACATTACACTAAGAATTTTCAAACAATGTTTGTACAAAGCTTCACGTTACATCATTGGCAAATATCATGATTGCCTGCTGAATACACAGAACAAATAATTCTTTGATCAAATGGACACAGCTTGTGAGCCAAGTACTTTAATATGTTAATGTAACACCTTGCTTTTTACTATGTCACCTTACATCATCACATACCTATTTAAAGGACGCCCATTACCTGCTCATTCACAGCTACTCATTTCAAAATGTTGCGATTGTTTAGGAGATGGAGGAACATTCTTTTTCATGACATGCTTGCTGATGAAGAGAATGACATAGGGCAAGGGAGGGACAGAGCCAGGGACAGTGACAGGGACAGGCACGCGGATACGACAGGGACAGGGACAGGGAGAGGGACAGGCCGAGGGACAGGTAGAGGGACAGGAGATCAGAGGAGAAGACAGAGGAGACAAGTTGTGCCTCGTCCGCGTGTGTACAGGGAGAGAACCCTGTTAGATGAGATGAGTGAGGAGGAGATAGTCAGTCGCTATCGTTTGAGTTCAGCAGCAATCTTATCTCTTTATGAAGAGATAAGGGGAGATTTAGATTTTTTGACAGCCAGAGGTCGTGCAGTCCCTGGGCTTGTTAAAATGCTGTGCTCATTACATTATCTTGCTTCCGCGTCATTCCAGACAACTGTGGGCATAGTGGGCGGGGTCTCGCAATCTACATTCTCGCGGGCCTTTACCCAGTTTCTCTATGCACTCAATAGACGTGCTAGGAATTATATTCATTTTCCTACAGAGGCGACAGAGTGGCTGGAAGTCAGGACTGGCTTTTATAATATAGCAGGGATACCATGTGTGCTGGGTGCAATCGATTGCACACATGTTGCTTTGATTGCACCTAGTCAGAGTGAGCATGTTTACCGTAATCGTAAGCACTACCATTCACTCAATGTACAGGTGGTATGTGATGCCACGATGAGGATAATGCATGTGGTAGCCAAATTCCCTGGTTCCAGTCACGATTCCTCTATCCTGAGGAACTCTTCAGTCTTCCATGCGTTCGAAGAGGGACATTTTGAACATGGTTGGCTGCTGGGTGAGTACAGATTTGGATGTTGTAACACAAAACACATTTTTCTTTAGGAATGTTTTCATTGTAGAATCTTATCACTAATGTAAGCTTATGTGTGCTCCATTGATTATAGGTGACTCAGGATACGGAATTAGGCAGTGGCTCTTGACTCCGGTGCTAAACCCTCAAACTGAAGCAGAGGAGAGGTACAATGCAGCCCATATCTCTACAAGATCTGTTATAGAGAGGACATTTGGCCTACTCAAGACCAGATTTAGGTGTCTCGACAGAACTGGTGGGGCTCTTCTATACAAGCCTCAAAAAGTGTCTGATATTATTATTACCTGTTGCATTTTGCACAATGTGGCACTCAGACACAATGTACAATCAGACATAGCTGAGCCTTTGGTAGACGAGCATCCCACCCATGTAGCTGCTGAAAATGAACAAACATCCAGTGGTGGCCAGACACGCCAGAATCTCATAAATTCGTTTTTTTCTTGTAAGTAAAAACATATATGTTCCTAGTACTACTTTTATAGATTAATTATGTTATATTAACAATAATGTTTCTTTATATAACCTTCTGTTAGGACACAGATGAATATGGGTTGCACACCTTTCTTTTCTCTGCTGTGTGCACAAAGGGATGTGGCACCGGTATGTTATTGTTGCACAGGTTATATAATCCCTCTTCCATTGTAAATTAGTTGTGTGTATGTGAATACAACTGGTGTAACAAAGCAGTAATATTTTACCTTTGTGTTGTTCCTTATGCAAACACAATACACATAGTATGGCCATAGTCATTCATTCTTGCAGTATGGTTACATACAATGTTATTGTTGCAGTGTAACATGTACATCCATATGATGTGTACACCAGGCTGGTTTACATTTTGAATGTCAAAAAATATACATGGTTTTGCACATTTAACACCAAATACACACTTTGCTGTGTTGCTTACGGTACTGAAGATGGCATGTCAATGTTTGCAATTTATATATTGTTCCATTGCATTATAGATATATCTCCAGTATGACTGATCATGGTATGTATATTTGCTGACATCTGTCATAAGATGTGCCTACCTCAATATTCGTATAATTATTTGAAGCAAAAATCCAACATATTGGTAAACGATAAATGTTACATACATGTACTTTCTGTATCATGTACATGCATTTAGCTACTAATGAGGTTTAATGTGCATTGTATTATAAAATGATTACTCCCATTTCATCACATTTAATGTATGTTCCCTTCTAATTTCCATTAATGTAATATAGAGGTGTTTGGAGATAAGGGGATAACTATAGATATTTTTTTTACTTACGGGAGCTCATTAATCACGGATGCAATTGACTGATCATAACACTCCATGCATGAATGCCTGTAATCACAGCAATGCGTTGTACATCTTATATTTAGCAATGTAGGTGATTATTAATGCTATAAATTATTTGTCAACATTAATTAAACATTGTCACATGTGTATGTATAAGTCACACATGTGTGTTGATGTGACCTACATGTAACAAGTGTCAAACTGTAATCAAAACCACAATTGTGTCAAAAATGTTACTGGAAATTTGCATTAATAATTACCCACAATCACAATGTTGTTAATATATTTGGAATGTCATTGACGTGACTTCATCATTATCATGATGATAATGAACAAGTATTCTCAAAATATAAACGTCAATCACATGCACATTAGCATAGGCACACTTTTTAAGACAACTGTTTGTGTCTGTATCAATTTGTTTATGATCCATGTATAACACCGACAAATGATAACAGCAGCTTTATTATGGTAGGTTATATCCTCATATTGACTGTACTATTTATGTTTAGAAAGTTTAATGAACACAGTAAACTATACTTAGTTTGTTACATGAAATATACACATAAACGTACTTCATTACATGATGTTGACGTAATATTCATAACATCATGCATTGTAGGGGACCACAACATCTTGCCAATAACATTCTTTGCTACAGTCCCAAACCATTTCATCAACATACCCATGTAACAAGAAATTTTTAACTATAAATGGCTAGTTGGTTGTAAGTGTCCTTTACATTGGGAGAAGGAGTGGCTCAGTGAGTAAAGACACAGACTAGCACAGAGAGTTTGAAGCAGGGGAGACTGGTTCAATTCCCGATGTCGGCTCCTTGTGACCTTGGGCAAGTCACTTTATCTCCCTGTGCCTCAGCTGCCAAAAAATAGATTGTAAGCTCCACGGGGCAGGGACCTCAGCCTGCAAAATGTCTCTGTAAAGCGCTGCGTACAACTAGTAGCGCTATACAAGAACATGCTATTATTATTATTATTATTATTATTATTATTATTATTATTACATAGTTTCGACAGTCATACGTTCCATTACACAATAGAATACACAAATGTGTTAGCAGAGTGGGAATGGTTGTTATATATAAAACACACCATGCCATAAAATGTTAGTAGTAATTAAAGAACACTCAAGAAAAATTCTAGCTGCACTGCACATCATTATGTTAATTAAGTGCTTATGCAATATAGGCATAAGGGTATCACATTTTTAATTGTTTGTTAATAAGCGCTGCAAGCAATATAAAATTAGTTCCATATGTAGTATAGTAGTCGGAGGCTCCTCCTCACAATCATCTCATATAAAGTTAGACTCTTCTGAAATCATACATTGATCCGATTGTATCTTGCCCGACATCTCTGAAATACAGCAAACACATGATGATCAAAGATGGCACCTTACTATATAAGTATCCGTGACAACGTGTTACACATCTCTATATGATTGTGTACATACACACGTCACTCAGTTATATGTTAGAAGTACAACTATACATCATTATGTATTCGTTTGTAAAATTAGTAGCACGCATAACTATGTATATGAAGTTAACGTTGGGTATATACTTAAAAATGTGCGCGCACATCTTACTGTGCGCACGCACTTCACGCTTGGGTCGACTAAGTGTTAGCGCATGCGCAAAACAATGCGTACGTTGTGCGTTCAATACATGTTGTAAATACCATTAACCATAACATATTTCTTTCTAATACAATGAAGGAGAAACTACATTCGTTCTAAACGACTACATCTGTATTCTTTTTAAACAGACGTGTGTGGACAGAAAGCACGGCCTATAACACAATGCGCAAATGCAATACGTGTGACGTCATGTTAAGGCAGCGTGAAGCGCACGCAAACACTCCTCCCACTGAATTAACATTCGGCTAACGCCCAGTGCACGCCCACAAACACAGACGCGCACGCATGACACAGTGCAGTTACCGTAACTATAACAAAACAACACAGCCAATAGGCTTTGACGCGCGCACGTCGCTTGGGGGCGGGACTTACATCCGTAATCCTTTTTAAGGATGCCTTGGCACATGACAAGGGTCCCACGTCATACGTGGTCGACCGGGTTTTTTTTTTAGATGTTGCATGATAAAAAAACAGGTGTGTGTTACAGTTATGGTAACATGTTGCTAATATGTTTAAAGGGATGGGAAAGTACGTATATTTATTCCGTGAGCAATGTGTACTAATCTTTCTGGTTCTACTATATTGTAATAGGAAACAATGTGTTTGTGATCGCTACATGTTATGCAGTCTGCAAGGTTACGCTGTATCCACACATTTAGAGTAAAAATGGTGGTTACAAAAAAAAAACACTTTTAACGCTGAGTCAAGGCATAACGATTGTTATATTTACCATTCTTGTAGAAGTAACACTTCGTCTGCCTGCAACTGGTCGCTCCAGAAAACCAATGCATTTGCATCCATGGTTGACCCAAACGCTGAATCCTGTATGACACACATCTCCTCCATGAGGCGCTCATAGGAATCGCCACTGCCTTCTTCAAACAATTGGGCCGGAGGTAGGTTCATTTCTTCGGTTACCCATTTGAATGCGTTTGCAGCAGAAAGGCTTGGTAAAAAATCATAGTAGTTATGTTCTTGTAGAATGTGTGTTTCAGGAATGGAGGGTGCAGATATTGCAGCAGGTATCGATTCACACGGAACAGTAGTAGCGGATCCATTGCTATTGTTATTAGGAAGAAATATGCTATTTAGCACAATATATGTGCCGTGTTCCACGGTGATTTTATTTTCCTTAGCAATCTGCCAAAAACCATACCTTTCTTGTAGGTTATCTTGCACACGTTCAAAACATTCATTAGTTGATAAAGTGAATCTTACAGAGGAATTAAAATTTCGCGCCCGCCCAGGTTCTTGGTAATAAGGATACTTTGTTCTAATCAAATCATAGATTTGGCCCACGTTGGCTTTCTGTTCCGCAGTTGAGACGATCGCCTCCGCTATCATCATTTTATAGCCTTTGTGAGGATGTCTGTTTTGAATGATATCGTTAGCCATTGCAGCTTAACAGAAAATGTGACTCTACTTCAATGTTGTCTGCTCAGAATGCTGAAACTATTAGAATGTTATCTATTTAGTGTCTTTCCATTCAAGGTCAGAAAATGTTTCTTCTTTTACTCCTGTTTTCAACCACCAATTGGAGTTTTACAAATAATTGGTTCACATTTGTGGTTTCTGATAGGCATTTCAGTGTGAATGCCACATTAAGCTACTTTTATCTACTTTCTCAAAACAACTGTACAATTTTAATTAAAAAACAATGTGGGTTGAGGAAAGAAACATTGTCCGCTTTATGAAAATAGTGCTTACACAGCCATATAATGAAATACACACACACCTGCAAATGTTTTTATCTTTTTTTTTCCATACATTTCAGTGTCTATTTTTCAGTCTGGTTAACTCCCTGACTGCATCAGAGTTTAAGTAAGTGTGTATATGTATATATATATATATATATATATATATATATATATATATATATCTCTCATAAATATATAATATATATATAAATATATATTATATATTAAATATATATCTATATATATATATATATATATATATATATATATATATATATATATATACAGAAGGAAAAAATCTGCGCCTTAAAGGAACATATATACTATGTATGTCTATGTAGAAATATCTGATGTATAACCTAAATAGTCTAAGCAATGTTGTAAAGGTATACAGACCTATAACCATAAGATAGGCCCATAACAAACATACAACAACAACACATGAAAAAAAGCAAATGAAAGGATAAACCAGTCCTCAAATAGTTCCGATGATGAATATGGGTGCTGGTATGTAGGGTCTCCGGCAGCTCTCAGTGTGGACCTACCACGTCCACAGGATATCTAAAAAGGAAAAAAGAGAAGAGAGCGCACGCCCATAGCGTATAAAAGTATATTTAATGAAGGGGAGGGGGGAGGGAGGGGTAAAAAACACACTTACAAGAAGTACAATAAAATCAAGCATATGTGATAATAATCACCACCATCCGGTCTAACTGCAAGCTCTTGGGGCAGTCCCAGGCTCCGTTGGTGAAGGAGCAGCGTCTCAGCAGATTTCCAGGACTGATGTAAGTCATCCGGTCAAAATGCAGACTTTGGGGGCATTCCCAGGCTCCGTTGGCGAACGAGCAGCGTACCAGCAGTTTCCCAGGGCTGGTGTGCTGTGAATAGTCCCAGACAAAAAGTTCCGTATAGGTAGTGCCTGCAGCACTAGCGCTTGGATCAGTCCGCTCCTGCGCTGGATGTAGACTTCAATGTCAGTGCGTCTGACGTCGTGACGTCGTGACGTCAGACGCACTTACATTGAAGTCTACATCCAGCGCAGGAGCGGACTGATCCTAGCGCTAGTGCTGCAGGCACTACCTATACGGAACTTTTTGTCTGGGACTATTCACAGCACACCAGCCCTGGGAAACTGCTGGTACGCTGCTCGTTCGCCAACGGAGCCTGGGATTGCCCCCAAAGTCTGCATTTTGACCGGATGACTTACATCAGTCCTGGAAATCTGCTGAGACGCTGCTCCTTCACCAACGGAGCCTGGGACTGCCCCAAGAGCTTGCAGTTAGACCGGATGGTGGTGATTATTATCACATATGCTTGATTTTATTGTACTTCTTGTAAGTGCGTTTTTTACCCCTCCCTCCCCCCTCCCCTTCATTAAATATACTTTTATACGCTGTGGGCGTGCGCTCTCTCCTCTTTTTTCCTTTATATATATATATATATATATATATATATATATATATATATATATTACAATATACATATGTATATGTGTGTAAAACCAAACTTTTAATGTGTGTGTATATTACAATATTTAATGGCTTATATGTAAAGAGGGATTTTAATATTGGTGTGATTTATTTAAAGGTTTAAATAATAGAGGCTTACAATCTTGTATGGCCTTTGGCATTGGCTTGTGAGCAATTGTGATTTACCATCAAACAATGCCTTTTTTTAATTGAGAAGGCCTGTAGTGTTACAACCAATAATATATCTATGTAATCCAGTTCTACACAGATCATATTGATGGCAATAAGTAGGCCTTGTATGAAACCTATTTAAATGGTGATAAACATGAGTGAATTAAGTGATTAATAATTGTTTAAGGCCCATACTGTTATAGGCTCACAGTAAGTATATTTCACAAACAGTAGGCCTGTATTATTACAATACTGTGTTTTCACAAGTAAGCATTAAGTGTATGTTTTGTGAAAATACATGTATACCAGTTTAGATAGTACAAATAATATATATATATATTTATATATATATATATATATATATATATATATATATATATATATATATATATACACACACACTGTGTGTGTGTACATATATCCATACATACTACATATATATTACTAAACATTCACAGATATGTTATTGAAAACAGAACTCATAAATGATTAAAGGACAACATTAGAATGTTCAAGCAAGGTGAAGGTAAGTAATATTTAACACTTAATCCTGCTCTACACGGACAAGAAAGATGTTAGCAATTAAATAGATGTGTGTTTTTAATTGCATGTGAATAATATTTACATGCAATGATTACATCAAGTAACACACCCAAATACAATGTTTTGCAGGTAAGTAAATGGCAGATTCTCTAAACATAGCAACTGGGTCCTGGTGGACCATTACTGAGCAGATGATTAATATATAAATATTCATAACACCATTCATTAGGACTGTTAACATTTCCAAAACTTCACGTGTACAATGACATACTTGAATGTTTGGAAACAACAGGTCTTCAGCATACATACAATATTCATTAGATAATCTGAAGTCAACAAAACAAGGCCAAAGACATATTTACTTAATTATAACATTTATTATTTTTTTTCCTTTTGAGAGCGAGTCACAGGCCTGCTTGTTGTCTCTTGGATTTTTCTTTTCCGTTTGGCTACAACTTTAGTCACAACAGAGCCACTTTGAGTGGCCTGTGGCACTTCATGGGCAGGGCTTGTGGCCAGTGACTGGTCACGGGCAGGGCTTGTGGCCAGTGACTGTTCACGGGCAGGGCTTGTGGCCAGTGACTGGTCACGGGCAGGGCTTGTGGCCAGTGACTGTTCATGGGCAGGGCTTGTGGCCAGTGACTGTTCACGGGCAGGGCTTGTGGCCAGTGACTGTTCACGGGCAGGGCTTGTGGCCAGTGACTGTTCACGGGCAGGGCTTGTGGGCAGTGACTGATCACGGAAAGGGCTTGTGCCCACTGACACATGTGAGCAAGTTGGTACACAGTGCACAACTGATGGTTGGTCCGTTTCATGTTTGGGTTTTTTGTTTGTGTCCAAAAACTGGTCAGTAGTAACTGCTTGTGCATTTTTGTTTTTGCCCCCTCCTTTGTAGGTGTCAGCTCCAGAATTTCTACAGATGGCAGCGGTAGGATGTTGTCAGGAACATGCACAGAACTTTCTGCTACTTTACCAGTAACATCCCGACCTGGGGAATGAACATCAGATGCATGGGGTGAAAAATGACCACCATGTAAAGATCCTTCCTGTGATGTGTTAAAGTTGAAATTTGGTACTGTAGTCATTCTCAAGTAATTAGCTTGGGTTTGCTGAACAACTAATGCTTCTAATGACGTGTTTATTTTTTGCAATTGTTTAGGCACTTCGATGAAGACTCTGTGGAGATGTGACAATTGTGATATCGTTTCTTCCTGCAGTGATATCATCCTTTCGTGCACTGTCATCAGATCTGAATGGCGACGATTTTCAGCTTCAACAATTTTTCCCTCAGAAGCTACTGTTGCATCGTATGTGTTACTAGATGGACGATTTGGCTGTGTAACTGTTTCAATGGGAACCTCTTCATGATCACTTGATTGCATTTCTGTGTCTATGGCGGCATCATCATCATCATCATCATCATCATCATCATCATCATCATCATCATCATCATCATCATCATCATCATCATCATCATCATCATCATCATCATGTGCTAAAAATAAATGTACACATTATGAAATGGCATGTTAATGTGTGCTGTTTTACTATGTAATTATACTGTGTGATAAGTAACACCTAACATGTTTCCATACGTTTTATAACGTCACATTAAAAACTACCTTGACTTACGAATAATGTTTGGACTCAGTATGAAATAAGAATGAATGAAAAGTTGCTCTAAACTCACAACTCCTACATGATACTTAACATCACAAACACAATACATGTTGTCTTAAACTTCATTTTCACTGACACTAAGTAATCCTATTTAAAGAACATGTGCAAAACAAATAATGAACATGACAACATAACATATAGAAGTGCACATATTATATGGGCACCACCTCATACACTCACCTTCTAGGTGTGTTGAGCTGCATGACCCAGGTGAAGACACTTGTTCCGTCTCAGGTGATACATGTCCTCCAGGGGCAACTATATATAACAATAACATCAGTTGTACATTTACATGTGTAAATATTGAACAAACAGTTATTGTATGTTCTGTATTTATGAGTAACTAACAGCATCAGTTCCTTAACCGAAAATGTGTGTGTGAAAGTGAACATAAATAGTTGTAATAACAATGTACATGCCTGTGTACTTAGAACTTTTGAGTTCCCTAACATACAACATACTATGTTTCTGCAGTAATGCGTTAGGATAAATTGATTAAATTTGTACATACAAATCATATGTTGTGTAGTCATATCAGTATCATAATGTGCATAACTATCATGAGATGAACATTCACAATGGTTATCATGAAGGTGGTCATATTGCAAAAAGATTCGTTTTTGGTAGAGGATATGTGTGGTACATTAATAGAAGCTGTGGCACGCCTGAATGTGGCTGCCACTCAACAACACAACACATGCAGTGTGTGATAATGTGTTGTTGATATCAGTTCAACTATAGATATGAGTGAACGAATGTGTGACGTACGGTTTCATAACTAATGACTTGTTGGGGGATTTAGTACCTAGAGTTAAGCTTTCAAATGAGTGTGATTACCTTCAGTTTTGCTAGTCAGGTTGTAAGAACGGTATTCCCTTCCCCAAAAACCCTAATCAGCCAGACCTTTCAATTACTTCAAACAGGTGAAAATGGTGTGAACTAAGTTGACCGTAAGATGACCCTGTAATTTGGGTGTGTGCTGAACCCCACCCCCTCTGTTGATGTGTATGCTGTGATGACATATTCATTGCAGCTGCTTTAACACAATGGTAGAGGAGCTAAATAGTCGTCTGAAGTGTGCAAGTTATGAACACAATGACATAACATATGCTACGTGTGCCTCATTATGCTGTCTTTATATGACATCAAGCAAAAATGGACCTTTTCATAAACAACTATACATTTGTTAGTGCAAGTGATGTTTGTAGGCCGTTGCATGCAATATATTTGATGCATGATTAGAATAGGCAGTAATGTCGTGTTTGTAGGAGTAAAATAAATAATATACACATTAATATTATACATATTTATGTTCTGTACCAGTAGTTAGTAATAATTTCTCATTAGCATGTGTTACACATGTATGCTACCCTGTTATTCCCCATCTTCGCCCACCATCAATTGCTTCCACTGCAGCAATGCATTTTGGGAATTCACATGTAAATGACCACGCAATGGCACGTGGTATATTAGTTACTGCTTTTAGTAGGACAACAACATATATGTCTATTTTAAGATATATATATATACACTGGCGACACACTTTATTCGAGCTCGGCTAGTCCCACGAATTCGGGTATACCCGGGTGTATTGAGGTTTGTGACTGTTTTCTGCCCGAGTGTATTGGGTTATTTTCCAGGCAGGGATTGAAGCATTTTATTCCCGCTGGCTGCAATACTGCACAGTATATATATATATACTGCATTACAATTCATGAATTTATGCCATCTGGTAGACACGCGAAGCATTGCAGCCTATTAAATCCTAATCATTATCATTTAACAGATCAGCCGCCCGTCAGCCAGGCATGAACCCAGGCTGGGAAGGCAAACGCAACGGGGCTTGTCAGAGGTGAGGAGCGGCGCATTCCAGGTATCTGCCAGGTACATACTGGGTATTTGCTCGAATAAAGTGTGTCGGTGCAGTATATATAGAGAAATAGACATATACATATATAGATGTAGGTATGCTTATATTGTGAAGACAGTATAAAAAGCAGCAGAAATATGTAAAATAACTGTAAGCAACGACACGCCAAGTACAGTAAGATTTCTCACCTGGTGGAAATTGTGAGGGATAAATTCCGATGTCCCTGTCACCGGCCAAACCCTCCACGACGACGGGAAGTAATTTTCCCCGAAGCAGCTCCTCCAATGGAGTTAAGATCAGACGTTGTGGTGGCGGGCCACCTCCAGTGCCAGAAGCATGCACGCGTTGGTCTTGTATTTTCTTTTTTAATTTAGCCCTAATATCGTCAAATCTTTTGCGACAATTCACCTTGTCCCTGACACGATTCCCACACGCATTGACACCAATTATTATTGTGTCCCACATTTCATTTTTGCTTGATGAACTTGTCCGCGCTTGAAATACAAACAAAATATATGACGTTAATTCATAATAATAGAAGCACCAGTTTCCTACACTTCTAGCTGTTCCAAGAGATAGCAAACATGCTGTTTTAGGTGTAATATGTGAAGCACATGAGCATTCACTACTAAACCTAGACATGTAAGCAAGCTTGCATTAATATTGTATGCATTTATCGCAAATTGAACGCCTGTGTTTTGTTGTCCTTGTAACGCATGATAAAAAGCTGTGTTTCCACAATAATTAGCATAGAAAGATATTCTGGACCCATATTTGCATATTAACAAAACTCACATGACCTAGGATCACATGTATTTGAAGAATAAATGGAAAGGTACACTTACCTACTAAATGTCCATAGAGACTGTCATAGTGCTCCAGAATCCCAGTGACAAGAGCTCTATTTTCCTGGTCATTGAAGCGAGGATTACGTGGATGCTCCACACGTTTCTTGCGAGCACGTTTAGGCTCAGAGCTTGCCTGCTGCTGACTGGACTCTCCTTGTTCCAATGGAAGAGACTCCAAAAGCTGGCCACCAGCAAGCACGCCACCACCAGACACCCCATCAGCAACTGAGCCACCAGCAGCACTCCCACTCCCAGCAACAGAACTCGCACTCCTAGCACCAGCACTCCCACTCCCAGCAACAGCACTCCCACTCCCAGCAACAGCACTCCCACTCCCAGCAACAGCACTCCCACTCCCAGCAACAGCACTCCCACTCCCAGCAACAGCACTCACACTCCCAGCAACAGCACTCCCACTCCCAGCAACAGCACTCGCACTCCTAGCAACATCACTCCCCTGAACAGTACGTTCACTCTGACGCGTACTCGCACGAGTAGCACTACCACTCACACCAGCATCACTCTTCCCACGCTTTGCGGGCATACTTACAGCACTCACAAAAAACAGAAAACAAATGTACAGCCAATCACACGAAACACTTCCACATAGAAAACAAGACAAAGATGTAAACAAAACAACAAAGGACAAAGCTTTCACAATACACAACAAGTCTCTCAGTCAATATGCAAATATTAAATTGCCCAGCTCTGTGCGTCTCTCTCTCTCTCACTCCCAACAACACAGAGAATGATTAACAGTACACGTTGCCTTTAAATATGGCGCGCTATCCAATACATGCTGGCTTCGCCTGATTCAGCAACATTTTTGATTGGCGAACGTAACACCACCCCGCTACGCACGCCGATACACCGGTGTGTGATTGGCAAATCATCGTGAGAGTGGGCGGATTTGTTTTCGTCTTGATTTTGAAGGGATTCGGCACTTACTGCATACGGAGAGGGAAAATCGCCAATAACATGGCTAATCGGTAAGCTTGCCGATTTCACATATTCGTCGCTTACTGCATGAGGCCCACGGAGGTGATGTCATGTTTATTATTAATTACAGTGAAAACGCCCAAAACATAAAGAATATTATTGCTAAACACTGGCATATTCTCAAAAACGATTCTGCCTGATAGGCCGTTGATTAAATTTACAAAGGCAAATTAATCTCAAAGACAAATTAGCCACCAGTTTAAGTAGAGCGATGGAACAAAATAGTAATGTGACTACAAAAACCTGAATGTTTTTTATGTGTATAGCCTGTAAATTGAAGAACAATGGTACATTTAAATGTAAGCCCAATGTGTACAATAAAGGCTATAATGTCAAACATTATATTAATTGTAGAACCCCTTTTGTGGTATACCTCCTGGAATACCCATGTGGCCTCCAATATGTGGCAAGAACATCAGACCCTTACACATTCGCATCTTGGAACGTGCTACATATTGAAATAAAGTGTTGATACATAGGGGCCTATTCTATAAGACTGCATGAAAAAAAATGCCCTGCCGTTTACGCCCCAGTTTTTTGAGTGTTGCGATCACGGTATTCTGAAAGCCTCGATTACCTGTGATAGCAAAATTCAAAAAACGGGCGAGTAGCTGGTAATGTGATGATCACCTCTCTCAAAATAGTAAACTGGGCAATTTTATCCAGCTGCTGAGAGAGCTGCACAGGGAGAGCCTGTTTGCTGCACAAATCTCGCCAAAAACGTATGTTTTTTAATATAATTTTAATACTAGTGTAGATGAGCAGGGAGTCTCCGGAGCTGAACTGCATTAATTTCAGGTTCGGGGACCAACTAGTTCCGGAGATACAGACCCTGTTATGGGGTGCCAGTATCTCCTATGCATTTTATCCCCATGGTCACGTGACCGTGGAATTTAAATACATAGGAGATACTGGCACCCCCTAATGGGGCCTGTATCTCTGGAACCAGGGGGTCCCTGGACCTGAAATCATTTGGTTCAGCTTTGGAAACCCCCTGCTCATCTACACTAGTAATAAAATTTATATTTAAACAGCTTTGTTACCTAAGAGGCTAGACACTAAGGCAAAATGAAGGGGTTAAACATCAATAGCCTGTTTCTTGGGGAAGAGTGGGTGGGTGAAGGGGGTAGTAGTCCCTGGGTGGGTGGTTAGGCCTGCCTGGATGGTTGCGAAAGGAGTTAACCCCTTCACTACCATACCGGTAGGAACAGATATGGTAATGAAGGGGTCCACCTTTCCCGAAACACCCCGCAAGGGCTAAACACACACCCTTGGGGCTACTATCCCCTTCACCCAATACCTCTACACCCAAGAAACAATAAAAAACACAACAAAGATACTACCCACCTCCATTACCCCCAACAAACCCCCACAACAAATACAGTATATTAGTGGGCAAAATAACTTTTATTCACATATGGATAATAGCTAATTTGCCCATTATAAAATCAAACATTAACCAGCCAGCACAAATAAAGTAAATTAACCTTTCTATTTACCCCTGCCATCATTAATTGCATCCTCATCAGCATACTCCTGGCCAATGTTCTCCAATGAGCAACAATACCAGAAAAAATCACCTTAGCGGTTAATTACCGCTTTAGTAATTAAGGGGTTAACCCACCCTCACCCGCTACCCATCCGGGAGGTCTAACCCACTATACCCACCCTGTACCTATTGAATCGCACAGTGGTATATCCTACCCATATAATACAGGCATGATAAGCCACTATATCACTCAATGGTCAACCTAATAAAAATAATTAAGTCCAAAAATACACAATAATCAAAGAACTACACAAGCACCTAAACACCCCAATAATAAGAGAATGAAAAACCCTCAAATACACATCAATTACATTAATCTATCACTAAAGCTAATCTAACAGCAAAATAATTACAGTTATGTTATTCCAAAACATAAGAATACAAATAAACAAACATTTATCCATCCAATCAATTAAATAAATAAAACCAGTAGCCAACAAATCAATTAATTAATTTCAACCAGTAGCCAACAAAATAAATAATTAATTTAAACTGCTAACCAACCCTAAAATGTATGTAGCCAGGTTCTCCTTTTACCTTCTGGGTAGGGGGACGGCTGCAGAGTCGCATGTGTACCGCCGGAGCTTTGGGCAGACCGAGCTAGTGCAGGGAGTTGTGCCGGTAGAGGCTGTGGGCTCTATGTGGAAGCGCCAGAGCTCCAGAGCTCTACGACATACCCAGCAAGCAGGGACCACCAGTGTGAATGCGCGCATGCGCAGTACGATTCTTGGCCATTACAGACTCCACAAGGGACTAAATATCCCATCAGCCACAGGGGCTGTTGATCAGGTGGGGCAGCACAGCCAGTAGGGCTGTAGGCTCCATGGCAGGGAAGCCTTAGGTTTGGCGTGAACCAGGGACCACACCAGTCGGGAGTAGGACAGCAAAGAGTGAGGTAAGGTCAAGGGAGAAGTGCTCCGCTATACTAGGCCAGATATTCCCTTACATCCCAGCTAGACCCCAACCACCATTTAGCTTGTTGGGCTGTAGGGATGGTCCCAAGATATGGACTCTTTTTCCCATTAGCACATTAGTGTTATTGATAGTGCACCGTGAAGGACGCACACGGTGAGCTGCGGCCTGTGGTCTGGGACCAGACCTCAGGCATTCTGATAGACATTTAAAGGGACACAATCCAGTGGGAGCTTCCTCCAGAGGCGGATGCCTGAGGACAAGGGTGAGAGAGGATCAAGCAGACCACGTTGCAGTTCGGCGGATCCATCAGTCAAGTCGGCCTGGTCTGGCCTAAGATATCTGAAGTCACCAACGGCCATAAACAGAGAGTAGCGCTACTCCACACACACTCGTTTGGTGAGCCTGGCTCTGTGGACACCGGGGTGGTTAGGTGCCCAGTGCACCTCAGTACTTTGGGAGTTCCACAAGGGTGGTGTTAAGGTGTGGGTACAACATTGTGGGGCCTTGCATTATTGTGTTATACTGTACAAGCTGTTATTTAAGCGTTGCGTGTGTTTTCAGTAAATACTTCTTATATATACCCTGTGTGTATTTAGTTACTGTATTGGTCCCTGTGAGAAGCTATACTGGTGTGCTACGATCCCTCTCAGGAGGTGGCACTGTAACCAGAGAAGCAAGACCAACCCCGGCTCCCAGAGGTGGAGGCCTAGGCCTCCTGTAAGCCACACAGGTAACGGCAGCACAGGTATTTTACCTTAGTCACAGGGAAAGAGGGGTACATGTACTAAAAAAAAGCCATCCAAATTCAAAACAATTTGATCCAAACAATAAACAGAAATCGAAAAAATAACAATCAATAGAAAACAAGCAATTGCCAAAAAATGCATTGGCTGTCACTGTATTTATCTGTTATGGGGCACAGATTAATACATTATCAAAAAATGGGCAAGCAAATACATAAACATAAATAAATACAATCAAAAAACATGAAAAAAAAAAACAATTTCATACATTCAATATTTTACTTGTCTTTAGAAGTCTTCACCCTCCAATCCCATTGTATCTGCAAGCTCTCGTACCGTGATGTAATCACCCGCAATCCAACGCCATCCACCTTGAAGACTAGCATCAGGTAAAAAAAATCTTCTTTCTTTTATCTTCTATCACCGTCTTCTATCTTAATCTGAAATTATTTGTATCTTTTCTTTAAAGCTGCAGTTCAGTCAATATCCTGCATTTATGTTTTTTTTAATAAATCAGTTCTGTAGTAAGAAAAAATACTTTTAGCATTTTCTATTTTTAAAAAAACAACTTTGAAAGACCAATTTTATTGTATTCTATTTTAACAGCCATTTACTAAGGCACTGCCCCTTCATGTCCTGTCACAAGCCCTGGCACACCCCTTTGTCATCCCTGCCCTCCCTCTAGCACATGTCAGTGCAGGAGTGCTCATGAATATTCATGAGCTTCCACTGACAGACAAGCAGAATATAAACAAATCCCAGCTTTTAATATGTCACCAAATTTCGACCTATCAATACATGGAGAACGAATTGACCTGCAGCTATACAGTTCTATAGGTAATTAGAGATTGCACACATGAAACTATTGAAGTAAAAAAACAAATGTAAAAAAAAAAACTGAACTGCAGCTTTAATCTTCGATCTTCATTCTATCCAAAGCCCCATGGAAAATCCAAAACAGGATGTTGTCTCGTTGGCTTCTTGAGGTAAAATGAGACGTACAGGTCTTATACAGTATATGGCCTGTGATATCACATTGTAGGGTCAGATGGTACAGATCCAATCCGATTGGACGCTGTATCATGTGCCAGCCTCTTTTTTTTTTAGGATGTGACGTCATATCTAAGAGAGGTACATCACATCCTTAAAACCACATGGCTATATCACATGGCATTACAGCCAATGGGATTGAAGACAATCCCATTGGTTGCTGTACCATGTGATAGGTCACATTAGTTCAAAAGGATGTGCCATCACTTTAAGGGATGATGGGATAATGAAATTCCCTTTAAACTAGCTGTGCACTGCCTTCCATTTGTTTTCTTCTGCCTTACTTACCTCGGCTGGAGCACGCTTTACCTACTGGCAGACTCACTTCGGTTTTCTTTCCTGTCGGTGCCTCATTCAAAGAAGTCTTTGCTTGAACACAGGTTTCTGGTCTCTGCGTGACAACAGGTATAGTGCGGGCTGTGGGATTGTAGGGAGGGTTGGGGTTCACTGGGTTCCTCACCTCACGGTGGGCACTTCAGTGACTCCGTTCCTCCTTCACTTATTGCCCCTCTCCCCAGTCTGCTTGCATGTCCACATTATTATATGATTGGAAGTACAGCCTCTGTGTCCTGTCTTATATATTTGATGCTTTCAAGATTTAAAGACTTTATTGTGCCAGCAGTACTTGAGCACTAGCTTGGGGTGTATGTCCCAATTTTTTCCTCTGGAAAGGATGTTGATCCAGGAAGTATTCTGATTGTCAATTCTTGGAGAAAGGAAGGAATTTAATTTTCTCCTTATGAGTTATCATTGGATGATATTTCACTGGGGATTTTTGTTTGCCTTTCTTTTGATCAATACACAGTACTGTAAGTACGGATATAGGATAAAGAATCTGTTGTTTAAATGTAGCATAGGTTGAACTTGATGGAGGCATGTATTTTTTCAACCTCATCTACTATGTAACTACTGGATGAACACTGATGAGAAATCACGGTGCTACACTGCTGTATCACGGAGAAATGTTGAATTAGGTGGGACGGAGTCACTGGCCTTATGGACCAGAGAGCTAGCAGAGTGGATATGTTCCAGTGTACAGGAGGTTAAATTTTTCTGTGGGAGCTTGCTACAACTGGTACTAATTAAGACAGCACTCCTAAATGAAGGTTTAAAAAGGTAGGAAGTACCCTGCACAAGAGCGACTGCTTTTCCCCAGTAAGGGGAGAGATTGATTTTCTCCAGCCAGGAAGGACCCTGGCTGTTATGGTTCCCCAGCCCTGCAGGAAGCATGGCTGCTGGGACCCCCACCCAGGATAAAGATTTTCCACAGGCTGGACACAGCCTGCTCCCCGGAACCAACTTTCTTGTTTGCTGTTGGAGCTACACAGAGACCCTGGGATAGAAATTCCCTACAATAACAGATAAGGATTACATCATAATTCTTCCAAAAGAACCAGAGGAGCGCAGCTTGCAGCCATGTAAAAATAAAAATACATCACATAGTATTGAAATGTCATAAAGTGAATGTAATAATAATGTGGAGGGCTCACGAATGGCTACTCACATAAAAGCAGCAAAAAGGAGCAGTCATCCAACTTTGAGGGGTGGATGTTCCCTGTGGTTAGTGCAGCAACTACCAGCAACCGATCTCCAAGAAAGAGAGAACAGACCATATAGTGTAGACAGCAAAGATATTTTCTTATAACATAATACAAATGAAGGCCTACACTTAGGATGTTAAAAAACAGGGTGATCAGCAGCAGATGGCGGGTACACAGTGGGTCGCGATCTCCCTGTGTACCGTGTTGGCCTCTGCTACTCCGGAACGCTTCCGCATCCACGCCAGCGGCTCGTGTCACTTCCGGTTCGTCTGAGACCTCTGGACTCTATGATGAAGGCGCGTTCTCGGTCTTCCCTCTGGATGTTGGTTGTCTGGACACTCTACGCGTTTCGCCATTTAGATGTACGGCTTCGTCAGGAGTGATTATTGGCTGCACGTTGGGGGTTTAAATATCCACTGGCCCTGCCCCTAGTTACATATGATTGGCCCTCTAATAAGCATGATAGACATTGGTGGATAAAACTCTCTATTATGACTATGACCATTAATATATCTTTCTATTCGGCACATAGCATTTAGTTTAATATAGTGAAAACGTAATTAACATATTTTTGCTTTATAAACCGGCGCATATTAAAATGGATTATATATATAAAATACACATTATAATACTATCTCTAAACTCTGCCATCTTATATACTGGCCCTATAATTGGACACACTACAGATGACATAATGATATTAATAATAAAATGACAGAGTTGTATTCATAGTTAAAATTCATAATAGAAACTTATTGCTGACATAACGGGAAACTTATTGGATTTGTTCAATGAAAACTTTAGTCCCTTTGAGGCTAAATGTTGATATTGAGCTTGGAGTCTTTCTTTGAAACTAATTTAGTAATAAAATTGTATATGCATTTTTACTATTATCATCTTATGCACTAATATATTTCTCTGTTTATTTCTTCCGAGATTACCTTAATCGACAAATTTTTGAATTTTAACTATGAATACAACTGTGTCATTTTATTAATATCATTATGTCATCTGTAGTGTGTCCAATTATAGGGCCAGTATATGAGATGGCAGAGTTTAGAGATAGTACCGTAGATATCCAGAACTATATAGATATTAAACTAGTTCCAAGAGGTTTAAGAATAACAAAAAAACGACATTTGAGGCACCTGAAACATTTACAAATAAGTGGAATGCTATTTTGGAAACATGTTCAGTGTCCCTCATTAACCTCTTGATTTCCTATAGACAAGAAAGACTGGAGATACTGGAGAGAGAGATAGCTCAGGTACAAGAGATTGTTAAACCATTTGAAGATACAGAGGAATTTATCCTACTTGATGAAATAGTACACAAAAGAGTAGTTTCGTTTGAGAAAGAAATCATTGATAGAAAAACAAACAAACTCAAACGTGACAAAGATGATTATGCAAATGATAGAGTAAGGAATTGGAGAAGGAAAGGGGACTCTTTTCAACACCGTAGATATGGTAGATCCCATTCAAGTTATAGACATGAGAATAGAGATAACAAATTTAAAAAACACCTATATCAAATGAGAAGGAGAAAAGGGAAATTATTACACTAATAAAAGAAGCTAGGATGGATAGGAAAGAAAAAGAAAATCAAAAGGTCACTCCTACCACTTCCTCTGCAAATTGCTCTACCTCCAATCGTTACTCAACATTGAGGGACGAGTGTGAGGATAATGAGGATACTCAAGAGCAAAGTGCAGGGGAACTAAGGGAAGGAGCTAGATCTAAAAATACCTCCAAGGGTTCTAATTCAACAAATAATGTTTCACCTAACAAAACAAGTAAATCCACCTCTTTTTTAGAACAGAGAGAAAAGGAAAAGAGATATCCACTCTGGGAGAAACAAAATCAACAACAACCCCAAAGAAAACGAGATTCAGGGGAGTCAGAGGAGGAGCAAAGAAGCAAGGACAGAAGAAAATGAAGATGATGATAGATACATCACACACACACGGTATTTACAATCTATCTTCACATACACTTACTCCACATCACATATCACTATTAGCTAAAGGTTTATCGTATTCACCCAACAGTTTACCCAATAGGTTTGACCTATTTGTGGACCTGAACAGATACATCCGCAAGTTAACATTGATGCAACATTACTCCCTTGAAGGGGAACAAAATCTAGAATTAAATTTTAACACACAAGAAATAGAGTGCATAAATGCCCTAACCTCTTTTCTGGTGGAATCGGATAATGTCAGAAACAGTTCAAGTAGTACACAATTTTCAAGTGTTACTGACAGATTAAAGGGCCCATCCCTAAAAAGAACAACACTTGGTAATCAGGAACTAGATGTAAATTCTTTGTTAGACCTTACAACACATGAGGAAGAAGTCAATACAACGATAGATCCTAACTCAGGTCCAATTACAATAGATCATGATAATATATTGAAATACAAACCATCTCCATTTGTCCCTAAATCGACATACTTTCCTTATCAATCAAATGGAAACTTTATTGAAACATTCTACAGAGTAGTCCTTAGGGACCTGGAACAGTTGTGTCTTAATAATGTGGAATTGAAACAAAAAAACTTAACTAAAGAAGAAAATCAAGCATTGTCAAATATAAAAATAACAGTGATTTAGTTGTTCGTCAAGCGGATAAAGGGGGGGCGATTGTCCTACAGGATCGGGCAGACTATTTACGTGAAGCCTATCGCCTCCTGCTTGACACCACATCCTATCAGACTCTAATTGAGGACCCATCTGAGGGCTATCAGTTGGAGTTTCGGAGTCCCCTCCAGGATGCTTTCACAGAAGGGATTATTTCTAAATTAGAGCACAAGTTTTTATTTATTAAACACCCATTTTTTATCATATTCCAAAACTGCACAAAGACACCTTGAATTCACCAGGGAGGCCTATAATATCGGGGACCGGTTCGATGACATCCAACGTGTCCCAATATGTGGATTATTATTTACAACCTTATGTCATCAAACTACGTTCATACATACGGGACACGTTGCATGGCGTCGATTCCATCTCCGGTATTATATGGAAGGATACCTTTCACTGGGTTACTTGTGATGTATCTTCACTTTACACTTGTATTGATCACATAAAAGGTATCCAGGCTATTAATCACTTTCTAGAATTAGGTTTAAATTTGCACTCTTCACAAAGGTTGTTTCTTTTAGCATGTATTAAGTTCATTTTAAGTCACAATTACTTTTTATTTGAAAACACATTTTATTTACAAATCTGTGGAACGGCTATGGGAGCCAAATTTGCTCCCAGTTATGCTAACCTCTACATGGGACTGTGGGAGAGTATCCATGTGTGGGGGGATGCTGGACTGGGGTCGAGTTTGATTTTCTATGGCTGTTTCATAGATGATATCCTTATAATTTGGGATGGTGAGAGGGAAATCCTGGAGGAGATTCTGAAGTCCTTCAATGATAACCAGATGGGCCTGAAATTTACATATAATATACATCCTGATACTATAGTATTTTTAGATCTGGAGCTATTTGTGGGTACTCAACATAAAATTCAAACAAGAACACACTTTAAAACTGTAGCAACGAATAGTTACTTACAATATGGTAGCAACCATTATAAAAAATGGTTGGACAATGTACCTAAAAGTTAATTCCACAGGTTAAGACGCAACTGTTCAATGGACACTGATTTCCTTATTCAAGGTAAAGATCTGTCAGGAAAATTTTAGGAAAAAGGCTATGATATGACTATTGTTAATAAAGCATTCCTAGATACTATGCTTTTAGATTGTGACGCACTATTGGAAAAATCAAAATCAAAAACAACTTGCAACGCTATTAATGAGGAAAAAAGTAAAGGGTCCACACCAAAATTTATTACGCAATATAACCAATCTGCAAAACAAATCAAAAAAATCCTGAACTGTCATTGGAACATTTTGTGTAGCGATCCTGAAATCGGTCATCTATTGCCAAAACATGCGCCTGTGATTTTCAGAAAAGCTAAGAGTATTAAAACAATGATAGCTCCAAGCAAATTAAAAAACATCAAAAGTCATAAATACAAATACCTTGGACATTTCCAGTTACATCAGAGAAAGGGGAAACTTTGGATGTGGGAGAGGCAGGTGTCTTACGTGTAAACATCTGGTTAAAACAAATACATTTACATCGCAATCAAATGGCACTTCGCATGAAATAATAGACTATATTAACTGTCTCAGAGAGTATGTTGTATATCTGATATCATGCGAGTGCAGCTTACAGTACGAAGGCCGCACTTCAAGAGCTCTAAGTACAAGTTTTTTAGAGCACCGAAGAAATATTATCCATGGATGCCTAACAACAGCCTCTCCCGCCACTATTGTACTAAATATCTAAAAGATCCAAAGTCTCTACGGGTTATGGGCATTGAGTACATTCCCCCCTTGTATATGGGAGGAGATCGTTTTAAAAGATTATGTATGAGGGAGACATACTGGATGTATATTCTAGACACTACGTACCCTAGGGGACACAATGACCATATTGACATAAGTACCATAGTGTGACCACCCTTAGAGGGTGATACTTCGGAGGTCTGGGTTGAATGCTTAATTGCATTCCCTCCGAACTTTGGTCGTCTGTCAGGTCTTTAAATACATCTTCCCATACCGCTATCTTTAGACACTACTAACACTCCAATTGTGGGAATATAAATGTATTTATTTATATCTAATAGCCCCATTGGAGTTTGATCTATTTAGTGACTACACTTTACTGCGGATGTATCTGTTTTTGGTTCACGAATGGCCTCACCACATTCAGTCCAATCACATATAGTTTTAATACATAATGTATACATATATTTAATTGTTACGACCTACACAACATTTATTCACTGTAGAGTGTCACTTTATACAATATACAATTACATCTGCAAATTCACATAAACAAATAACATCACAGATATTCACATTTAGTTATATTTATTTAGTTCATACACAGTTAGATTTATTAATATCATACAAGGACTTATTAATTAATTTTTATGCTACACACACATGACACATACACACAACATTATATGATTCATGCTGAGATTTCTTCTGTTCTTGCTTAAAAACATCCTTTGCTGCACCAACGGCTCCAACTGTAATCCATATACCTGAAAATTAAATAATGGACAACAGCAGGTACATATACTATTAATTGGTAAGTGGGATTCTAATACACATAATATTCTAACAATTGGTATTCTATCAACAATTATCAGGTTATCTGCTACTGGTGTGATGGTATTCATGTCTTTAAAGTAAAATCTATGGGTTAAATTGGTTTGTTAATTAACTCTACACTTGGTAGAATCTCCAATTCTTGATACATTATTTCTATGTATATATATTTTTTACTATAGAAAATATTTTTTACTTTATAAAATATTTTATCATGTATATGTACAATTTTTCAAATTCTCATTTGGTTCCTATACTTAATCCAACTACTAATCACAAAAAGAGATTATTAATACTAATCCTAATTCAGACTTAAATTCTAAACAAAAATTACTCACTCATTGGTATTAATGAATTAGTATATTATCCTTATGGTTGACAATTTCAAACAATATTTTGTGAAATTTCCAACTATTTAAGCAAATATTTTGTGAAAATACGAGCTATTTAAGCAACAATTTGATCATGTTTTTTGAAAGATTTAGTGCGGTCCTCATAATCAGTCTATTGGGATTGTTATTGAATGATGTTTAATGTAATAGACTGGTTAAACCTTTGTAATCAACTCCTTAATTGATTCATTAATATATGCAAATTTCCTTGTTATAAATACTATGGAGGGGCATACAATGGGTAACCCCTGATGAAGTCATCATAGATGACGAAACGCGTAGGGTGTGGCTAAGACTGAGGTGTCACTTTCCCACGGACATTACCACTGCTGTTTGAGAGACACTGCAGGCTGTGTGAGGCTAAGATGAAGTTTGGATCCTTTTCCCCCGGTGGCGCACTGATCAGAAGCAGGGAACTGAAGGTGCTGGTTCCCGGAGGGACTTCCTGTGCGGGGCACCCGACCGGAGGGATGCCACTTCCGGTTGTTCGAACCACGTGGAGAACAAACAGGAGAAGGATACCATTGCTGATATCGGACGGCAGTACTGTCTTATGAGAGCCTATCTCATACCTGCTTTTAAACCGTGTACCTTTGTGAGTGGGCATTTGACTGTTTTTAGTGTTCTATAAACTAAATTGTTATACTTTAATGCACTAGGTGTGCGCCTGTTTCATTTCTTTTTTCATAGGTATCAACAGGGAGTAGTGACCCCTTTTAAATGGGCTGCCTTTTACCTGGATGCTTTATTTTGGAACATGACTCTGTGTTTTTTAAGGTTTTTTAAGTTCTAATTCATTTGCATTTTAATTCATTCACTTTCACAATATTTTTATATTTTTTATTTAGTTTATATGTGATTTTATTAATTAATAAAGTATTAGGTTATTGATATTGAACATTTTACATATTTTAATATATAAACGTAAAATCCTTGGTTAATACTGGTTTTAGTATATTATACCCACTTTTGCCACCCCATTGGATGCATTCATAGTTAGGTTAACTTAATCACAGTTTTGTCAGGTTATAATAGAGGCGCTGCTTCGTTTCTTTTTTTGTTTTGATTTAATCTATCTTTGCATAGCTAATTGGATGTGTGGGTGTATATATATGTGTCTAGCACACCCATAGCTGTTGAAACGCGTAGGGCCAGCTGTGCTGTGGATTCATGCAGCGTTGATTTATGAGTTCTGCCTGACATTCTCCTGCTTGCCATCTCCGTGCACGGTGTGACGTCATCTGTTCGTTCCGCCGCAAACATTGTCCCCGGTGGGAACCTAAACCATCTGGAGGTGTGTTCCCGGGGAAATAATACTGTGAGGAGCCTGATGACGTGAGTTCCTGCTGGCAGAGATACACGAGGGCTGTACTGGATGTGGTGGTGTCACGGAGCAGAGTAGCAGAGCAGCAGAGCTTACAGATCCTTTGGAGCATGAGTATTACTCATACAATACTTTTTTTATCTTTTATGTTTGTGAGTTCATTTTATGAGCCTTTTATTGGGAATTAAACCATTTTTTGCACAGTAATGCACTAGGATTGGGCGCTTTTTTCTTCTATTTTCTATGCAGGTGGAGAGGGAGGTCGTTGTGCCCTTTAAAGAAGCAGCCTTTTTCCTGTCAGTGCTTTTCTGTTTCTTGCATTTTTTGGACTTCATTTGGACTTCAAAGGATTTGTGACAAAAGTTTGTTATTGGGTCCACAGCACATCTTTTTATAACTATATATGCATTTGGTGAACGTATTGATTGCACAGTTAAATATTATTATTGTCATTTAGGTTTTTATATATTTATACATTTTCCGATCATTTTTTATTATACTATTGCTGTCACACCATACCCAAGCGCAGTCCTTTTCTGTATATATATATATATATATATATATATATATATATATATATATATATATACATACACACACAATTAGGGACTGTGCTTGGGTGTTGTTTGATAGCAAAAAATAGAGAAAAATAAAACCTAGTCAAAAACCTAATACAATATATCAATAAATAAACTCATACTGGTAAAAAATCAATGAAAAATAAATTAAATAAGTAGTACATAAATTATTATACAAAGGTGTGCTGTGGACCCTCTTTGATGTGATAAATACAAACTACACAAACAGTCCTTCAAAGTCAATGAAGATATCAGTCCAATGCAAGGGGGAAAAAAAGGCACTATCAGGATAAAGGAAGCCTTCTTACAAGGGCACAACGACCTCCCTCTCCACATGCATAGAAAAAAGAAAAGAAAAAAAGCGCCCAATCCTAGTGCATTACTGTGCAAAAATAATTTAATTTCCCAAAAAAGCTCATACAGTAAATCGAACTCACAAACATAGAAGATAAAAATGCAGTTTATGAGATTATACTCATGCTCCAAATGACAGCAAACATCCGCTCCTCTGCTCCACTGCTCTGCAGCTCCACCAGATCCGATCTAGCTCTCGTGAGTAACCGTCCAGCAGGGACTCATGACATCAGGCTCTCCACGAACTCATTCCCCGGTAACACACCATCAGATGACTAGAGTTCCCCCCGGGGATGCCGGATGTGGCGGAACGGCGGCTGACGTCACACACTTAGTGTAGGGGTGACAAGCAGGTCACGGAACGACGCTAGGATATCCACAGCACACCTAGCCCTACACGTTTTTAAAAAATATATATATATATATAAAATCATGGTCTTTTATCCACCCATTATTATGTAGAATCTTTTTCACTATTGTCATTGGCACACATTATTTTTATTTTAGATAGCACTTTTTCTCCCCTGCTTTTTGTCTTTCCCCTAGCTTTGATAGCTTTTTTAAAATTTAATCTCAAATTTGATTAGTGATTCTTCATATAAAGTACTAAGCATTTAAACAAATAAACTTTCAAAACTCAAAAAGGGGAATTGGAGGTATGGGTAGGTATGGGGGGGGCGGCTTGGGGAGAGGTTGTCAGGTTCCATTCTAAGGTGTGTAATATAGTGTGCTACCATGCAAATGTGTCAATTATAAATGGCTGTGTTAGCCAGACGTTTCTATACTAGGGACGCGCGCGCGAACGGCCATGAGTGGTGGCGCAGCAGACCAGGGAAAGTACAAGAGAATTGTATTTTTGCGCTGTCACCACGCCACATGATGCTGTGAACCAATCACAGCATGGCCTAGTGCTGTGATGTCTTAGCCACGCCCCCTAGCCACGCGTTTTACCGCTTACCCTCTACACACGAAACGCCCATGCCACATGCACGCACAACGCCATGCGCACGCCCACACATGCACAAGCATGCACTATATTACAAGCCTTAGACTTTGTTACAGCAAAGTGGAGGATCAAAAAAAGTCAGCCGCTCCTTAGGGGTACAGTACTCACCAGTAGGTTAAAGTAAAAACTTTTATTGCACTACATAAAAACAGATACGATCCATGAATATGAATACTCCTTGAGAAAGAACACTAGCTGTTCGAAACGCGTGGGAGGAGGTTCTTTTTGTATTGTCCATGGACCGTATCTGTTTTTATGTAGTACAATAAAAGTTTTTAACTTTAACCTACTGGTGAGTACTGTACCCTTAAGGAGCGTCTGACTTTTGTTGATCCTCCACTTTGCTGTCACAACTTCCGGATCAGAGAGACGCCACGGAGGGAGGGTGCACCATGCAGGTGCACCTGAAGCCAGGAGGACACAGGGGAATAGTGCCTGATCGTGAGTACATTTGGTGCCCCACACTGACATATGCTGGGGGGGGGGGGTTCACTGTCGCTTTTTCAAGTGTAGTTACCCTCGCTACCCCGTTGTTTATCTCCATTATTAGGCTGATATTAACTCCACTATGCTCCATTTCACTTACCTCATATCCTATTGAGTTACGGTTAAGCAGGCTTCCAGGAGCTTCAGTGGATTTTTTTTTCTACCTTATACTTTGTTACAGCTTATGTTTTAGAGTGTCATGGTACTGTTACAATTTTACACTCCTCTACGTTACAAGGATCAGACTAATACTGACTTATGAAGGGGTTCCTTATTTTGTAAGGCTATTCAGACTCTAAACGTTCTACCCACATCTTTAGCCTTTGGAATAGTCAGATTTATGTGTTGGCCAATCTGATTTCAACAACTAGGAAAACAAGTGAAAACTGTCACGGTTGTGCTCGCCACAAACTCGGGTCGGACCGCGTGGCTGAGGTAGGGTTGTAAAAGCACCGACCTTAAACCTCGCAGGCTGATCCGGATTGCGCAGTTCATAGTTGTACGTAGCAGGGTCTGGATTGGAGAAGACAGCATCGTCGTTGTACAAGCCAGGGTCAGGATAGGAGACGTCAGAATAAACATTGTCCAAGCAAGAGTTCGGCAACAGGGAGTCAGGAGAACCCCGCTTTGGCTTATGAGCGCGGGGGGGTTCTCTGCGCGTGCGGCGACCATGGCCCATGGTACTGGTCTCAGGAGGTGGAAGACAGACCAGATTTACACACCGCCTAGCTGCACGGTTAAACCAGCGCTACAGCGCAAGAGTCCTGAGCGGGTTAGGGAATCCTCTGTAGCAGCGCAGGAACCAGGACACGGCCTCTCTAGATTAGGGAAAGAGTAGGCCCCAGGAACCAGGAAGCTGTAGATACACAGGGAGACCTCCGCTTCAGTGTAGGAATCCAGGAGACTGAAGGACGCAGGGGCGAAACCTCCGCTTCAGTGCAGGAATCCAGGAGGCTGAAGGACGCAGGGACGAAACCTCTGCTTCAGCACAGGAGAACAGGAAGCTGACGGACGCCGGGACGAAACCTCTGCTTCAGCACAGGAGAACAGGAAGCTGAAGGACGCAAGGGAAACCTCCGCTTCAGCACAAGAGAACAAGCAAGAGCTTGTGGCAGAACAGTTGGTGACATCCGGTAAGGACTATGCTCGGCAAGGAGCATTATGGGAAGGCAATACTTAAAGGCCAGCAGGCCAATCCCCAGCGGGGGTGTGAAGATATTGCTCCAATGAATGAATGCAAGTCTAGGTTGCATAATAGGCTGCACAGCTGCAGTAGATACCAGAGGGAGTGTGTATAGCTTTGGTGAGTGAATCCAGGCTGCAGCAAACATCAGGAGAGCTGTTCCAGAACTGCACCGGTCTGCAAGGTAAGGTAACCAGTAACCCGTGGAGCGGATTCCTGACAGTATCCTCCCCTTCACGTGAGACCTCCGGGCGAACATGAACACTCATAGAGTTGGAGGACTGGGAATTGTTGCTGAACCGTCTAGGATTGGGGTTAGAATCGTGGTCCAGGGACTCGTGGTTAACCCTTAGTGTACTCCCACCCCCCGGTGAGAACTGCGGCCAGACAGGGTCATCCATGGGTCTTGGGGACATTGAGTTGTTCCTAAAATTCCTTAGGTGGAAAGGATATCCGTAAACGAGCAGTTCTTTGGTGAGTACAGTTCTAGGATATGAGATAGATGGAAGAAACATCCTTGGTACATGGCTCGCCTCGCAAAATGTCTTGGAAATCCAGGGCTGTGAAGAACCAGAGGGCTCCAGAGCAGAAACGGAAGAAGGACCCCCACTGAAAGCCCAGTCCTTAATAGAGGAATCGGAATCTAGGATCAGCGGCCCTGCTAGTTGATCGAATATACCAGGAGGGACTTTGTAACAGAAAAAGTCTTGGCTGACCACTGTATGTTGGAATTTGCGAGGAATTTTTCCTCTAGAAGGCTCCCAGGTAATGGTTAGTAAGGGTATAGGCTGGTTGGAAGCTTCTCCCGGTATTGGTATGGAAGGTGACAAGGCATGCAGTAAACCAGGCATAGGGACCGAAATCTTGGGATACGTACAGAGTATTTCCAACTGAGAGGAAATAACAGGGGCAACTGAAAAATCCGAGGCCCCAAACCATGGTTTAGCAGGAGCAGATAAGCAAACAACAGTAGAGCTCTCCAATACTGGGAAATCTTCATTGGAAGATAGTATTGTCAGTGAATCAGGAATAGACCTTGGAATTTTCCTATCAGGAACTTGAGAAAAAGGCAGAGCCAGGGTAGTGGCGGGAGGGAAGCTAACATCAGAAGCTGAAATCTGTACCTCAGTGACAGAGACCTGAGAATCAACAAGCAGCAAGTATGACTTATGAAAACTCTTAATGACAGGCACCTTAGGAGTACAAGGAGTTTTCTCTGAAACTGCAATGGCCCTAACCACAGGGGTGCCTAACCTGACACAAACAGGAATAGGTGTGTTTTCTAGTGCAAAATCTCTGATCCCAGGACTCCTAACAGATAGTAAGGGTGTCTGGGTTTGATTAGAGAAAAAATCAGATGTATTGATAAGTGACTTAGAAACAATTACAGAGGTTCTAGATTTGCTGGACATGTGAGAAAAAATACCCTTTAAGACAGGAGCTATAATCTCCTCCCAGAGTAAGCCCATGTTTGCTGGGGCATTTTTAGACACAGCACTGAGGGACTGGGTCTCAGCAAAGGCAGGACAGCTAAATAGCTCAGATTTAAACCCTAAGACTTGTAATATATGCATGGTGACCTCAGACAGTACTAAGGGAGTGACTACAGATATGCTGAACCCTGAAGGATTAGCCTGGACAGAGAAATCAGGGGGGCCCCCAGTCAGGCTAACCATTGTAGGAAGAGATTCAGAATCTGAAGGAAAATCATTACCTCTCAGAGTCTCAGGACCAGTAAGACACAATTCAGGGAGAGGGGAAACAGTGTGCAGGCTTCTTACTAGTATATATGAAAAAGCGTCACTTTTGAGAGAAAGCCGTGTGTCAGCAAACCCTCCTGGAAACACAACATGAACCCCAGGAGAGACATATAGACTACTGTATGCGTTTAATCCTAAGCTTAGTGAAGAGGAGCACCCAGACAGTACACGGGTTTTAAACCTAACTGTACTGGTCTCTGAAGTAGGTATTTGGTAAGGAATGTCTAGGAAACCAAAAATGACTGCAGATTCCACAATGTGGGAACTATGCACTGAAGCAGGGATCGCCGCTCTCTGGGCGACAGACTGGTTCAGTGAAATACCCGGGAGGAGGAACTCTGTGGCTAAGTTTAGGGGAAACCCTGACTCCTGAATACATTTTACAGGAACCAGAACTTTAGCTGAAGTCTCCGGAGGTGAAACTGCAGAAACTTGAGCTGAAGCAGGGGATTTATAGCAAAGAATTTCTAAGGAATCCTTAAGGTTAGGGGACTCCTTCAATGCAACCTCTGCTGTCTGACTTGTGGACTCATTCTCTGAGGCTAAAACAAAGGCATTAACTTGGAGGCAGCAAGAATTTACAGGGGTTAATTCAGACCATACCTGAGAGTAAAACATAGCTAGACCTCTCTCTGAATTGGGGAAGACTAGGGATCTCTCTTCTGGTGCTAGGGGCGTGACCTTAGCTGGCAGAGAACAGGGAATAGCAAAAGGAAACTCAGAGAACTGCCCCCCAAGGGTTAATACAGAACTGACCCTGGGAACAGAACTTAGGGATTCTTTCTCAGACGGGGAAAGCGCACAGGACTGTTTGGTTGGGGTTACAGTAGACATATCATTGGAATCAGGGCACCCGGGCAAACAATCAGGGCTAGGGACCGTGGTAGTAACTACGTTGGAGAGCAATGCTAGTGGGACAGTTTTGTCATCTCCTGGAGAGGAAGGTATGCTCCCAGGTTTAGCAACAGGACTGGCAGCAGAGCGGGACCGCCAAGCATCAGCGCAGCTGGCGAGGAGGGAATCCTGTTCTATTATGCAAATGTCCAATGTTTTGGAAAGTAGGCAGAGTATCTTTTGTACGTGAGCAAACATGAGGAGAGGATCCTCTGGTACTACGTAAATGTCCAATGATAAGGCCAGGGCATGGAGTGTATTACAGGCGGTGGCCAGTTTCCCAGGATTCACATTATCCCAGGACAAAGGGGAATCAGGGAAGAGAATACTAGCGGCCAGAAGCTGTTTTAAGTACTTGAGGCGATAAGCCTTCAAAAAGAGATCTTTACGGCATTTTTTTTGCAAAGGGGTTAAACCTTCAAACATAAACGGATCTCCCATTTGAGGTAGTATTTCGCATAGGTACTGGGACTGGTCTGCGGGCCGGGACAGGAGTTCAGACAGAAACTTACCAACCCTCACCACAGGACGGTCCGAGTTTGTGGGGCTGAGCATACTGTCACGGTTGTGCTCGCCACAAACTCGGGTCGGACCGCGTGGCTGAGGTAGGGTTGTAAAAGCACCGACCTTAAACCTCGCAGGCTGATCCGGATTGCGCAGTTCATAGTCGTACGTAGCAGGGTCTGGATTGGAGAAGACAGCATCGTCGTTGTACAAGCCAGGGTCAGGATAGGAGACGTCAGAATAAACATTGTCCAAGCAAGAGTTCGGCAACAGGGAGTCAGGAGAACCCCGCTTCGGCTTATGAGCGCGGGGGGGTTCTCTGCGCGTGCGGCGACCATGGCCCATGGTACTGGTCTCAGGAGGTGGAAGACAGACCAGATTTACACACCGCCTAGCTGCACGGTTAAACCAGCGCTACAGCGCAAGAGTCCTGAGCGGGTTAGGGAATCCTCTGTAGCAGCGCAGGAACCAGGACACGGCCTCTCTAGATTAGGGAAAGAGTAGGCCCCAGGAACCAGGAAGCTGTAGATACACAGGGAGACCTCCGCTTCAGTGTAGGAATCCAGGAGACTGAAGGACGCAGGGGCGAAACCTCCGCTTCAGTGCAGGAATCCAGGAGGCTGAAGGACGCAGGGATGAAACCTCTGCTTCAGCACAGGAGAACAGGAAGCTGACGGACGCCGGGACGAAACCTCTGCTTCAGCACAGGAGAACAGGAAGCTGAAGGACGCAAGGGAAACCTCCGCTTCAGCACAAGAGAACAAGCAAGAGCTTGTGGCAGAACAGTTGGTGACATCCGGTAAGGACTATGCTCGGCAAGGAGCATTATGGGAAGGCAATACTTAAAGGCCAGCAGGCCAATCCCCAGCGGGGGTGTGAAGATATTGCTCCAATGAATGAATGCAAGTCTAGGTTGCATAATAGGCTGCACAGCTGCAGTAGATACCAGAGGGAGTGTGTATAGCTTTGGTGAGTGAATCCAGGCTGCAGCAAACATCAGGAGAGCTGTTCCAGAACTGCACCGGTCTGCAAGGTAAGGTAACCAGTAACCCGCGGAGCGGATTCCTGACAAAAACATCTCCAATAGCCTGGAATTTTAGTATAATTTCCTTACTCTCTATCTATGGATCCCATATCCCGTAGAATCTTTTCATCGTATGCCTAAGGAAAGAGGTAAATCTCATTATAAGTATAATTTTGTTTATTCTCTGTTCTACAATTCTACAGGAGGGAGCTAGGTATCTTTTCCAGGTAGTTGTGGCTGCGAATCTAGCTGCTGTTAAAATGTGGGAGTTCAGACATCTCGTTGTGTGACTGACATTTTCCACTGGTTTTGCCAGTATAAATGTTAATGGGTTGAGGGGTATCTTACTTTCCAATGTTTCCTCAATAATCCTTTGGATCTGAGTCCAGTATTTTTGGATTACTGGGCACTTCCAGCGTATATGGGCCATATCTCCTTCTTGTCCACAGTTTCTTCAAAAAAAGACCAGAGTAATCTGGAAAATGTTGTTTTAGTCTTTGAGTGGTGATATACCATCTAAATACAATCTTGGAGATGTTTTCCTTTGTTATTGTGCATTTTCAAGTTTTCAAAGCATTTTACCATATATCCGTCCAATCCTCTCTATTGATCTCCAGACCCAGATCCTCGGCCCATTTCCTTGTGTAAGTATATTCGGGCATGTTGACATTAGTTTCTAGTTCTAAATATATTTAAGAGATCAGATTTTCTGGTATTTTGCCACAGGCAAGGTTTTTTGAGTAAAATGTCTAAGTTGTAAAAATGTAAATAGGCCCAACTCGTGCATTTTGAGTTTAGAACAAAACTCTTAATTTTTCATTATTTTTCCATGTAGGAACATGTCACCAACCGTTTTGACATTTTTGTTTTTATAGCGGTCAAATGATTTTGTATATTAACCCAGAGGAAAGTTTAGGTTTTCAAATGGGGGGTAAACTAGGAGGGACCAGAGGACAATCCATACCTCAGTTTTGTTTTATGCCGGGGTCAGTGGTAAATTTCACTACATTAAGGTCAGGACATTTTCTAATAGTATTAGCTTTATCTGTTGTTGCCCATAGTTTGTTTGAAAGGAAGTGGTGTTTCACATAGAGTTTATATTGCTACCCAGCAGAATCTACTCGGGTCAGCAGTCCACATAACAATTTGGGGTAGTTGTGCCACCTGGTAAAGGATATACAGATAATTTTTTTTATAGTAGATATTTGTTAGCTCATCTGAGCTTGGTGATTTAGTCATTTTTAGCACTTTAACTGCGTTGTAGATCAATTTTAGTTATCTTACTATTTAGATGTAGCTGAGTCCCCTACCCTGCCTCCAGTGCGGGGGATCTATCAAGTAGTTGTCCGGATCTCCGAACGATCGGGAAGGTGGGGCAGCCATTTTGGTAATCGCACATACGCAGTGCGGTGAGGTGCGCATGCACAGTGTGTAGAGTGTGGCGGCCATCTTAGGATGGCTCCACACATGCAGCAGCAGGACTACAAGTCCCAGAATCCTCAGGTGCGAGGGAAATACCCCATACTCTGGCAGAGGAGGAACAGGATATCCTCTGCAGGCAGAGAGCACTAAAGTGAGTCTAGCAGGAGCCAGCAGAGTGGACGGATGCATCAAGGGTGTCAGTAGCCCATGGACTAGGCCAGAAATCTGCTTCCAGGCCCCAGTTAGGCCCTGAGACACCCATAAAGCATTATTGTAGGGAAGGCCCCAGATAGGGTCTCTTCCCCTTATTAGTATTGTTTCGCCAGTGGCGGATGGCCACGCAGCAACCTGCATCCTGGGACCAGTCAACAGGACAATGAGACATTCAGGTGAGACACTCCAGCTGGAGCTCACCCCACAAGGCAGATCAGGACCCATAGAAGAGAGGGGATTTGTGTTGGAGGCCCCGCTACGTGGGACACGCTCTAACTCATCATGACAAGCAGCACCTGGGTGCTGGAGTACCCAGGAAGGTACCCAAAGTGCACCTACATCCACAGGGGGTAGCTCTACCTCACACTTGGGTGGGGACTTGCTGAGTCACGACACCAGGGGTATTGGTGCCACAGCACCTTCAGTACTTTGGGGGAACCGCCAAGTGTTGGGTCATTGGGGTAATCTGTGGGTACAGTTATTGTGTGGCATATGTGTGTAGTATTATTATAGAACAGCTTAGTTATATACTTGGTGTGGTGTATTACTATTTCTGTGCGTTGGTTCCTGTGAGAGGCTATCCTATCAACGCTGGGAACCCTCATGGGTGGCGGCACTGTACTGAGCGGAGAAAGAGCTCACCCAGGCTCCCAGCGGCAGAGGCTTAGGCCTCCTTTGAGAAAACAGGTATAGCAGTATGCATAGTTTCCCATAGCATAGGGAAAGAGGGATACATAGACTACATAATTCCTCTTTTCTTCTTTGAATTTTGGAAAATCACATCTCTCCAGGTATGTTGTGACCATTTCCGAGTTTGATTTTTGAGGTTTTCTGCTCTTGGAGACTAGTACCATTACATTATTATAAGTACAGAGTGCATTCAGAGGGATTCCTTTCCTCCTTTATCTTTGCTATTATCAGTCTATCCCTATTGCACCAGACTTTGTTTTACTAATAGGCTGATACATGAGCGCCCATCCCTTACCTCCCATTCCCCCATTATATCCTGTCTTGTATGACCTACAGATGAGCTATACCAATGAGTATTAATATCACTTTTTTTCTACCTAATATGTACCTTGAGTGCAATTGAATTGGGATCTAGTGTGAATGCTTTGCTTCAAACACTTGTTGTTTATAAGGACTTCTAGTACAAAGTTATAATATGTAATGAGGGCTATGAGTTACTGAGGGCAGGTGAGATTAAATACTGTAAAACACAGATTTTCTGATACACAAGTAAAAACTTGGGGAAGCACAGCAAATAAAGCAGATGCAGAAAGAAAGTAATGTAACAAAGTGATGTGATGACTTGAGTTAGTACTTCTAATTGTATAAAGGATAAAGACAGTGGGCCATATCTAGTAAGCAGTGTTCTGCCATAAGACTCCTTCCGTGCTGGAATACATTGCAGTCTATTCAAGAAAAACTGACTGTATCTTGCCGTTTCAGTAGGTGTCTCATGCTGACTAGATCACATAGTACCTCAATTATTTGATGCCTTTTTAAATTACTTTCAGAATCTTTCAGAAAGTGCAAACAAAAACATTAAAACAGGCAGTGCTGAAATAGAAAATGACAGTTTAGATAGATGTGCTAGCCTTGTCTTTTAATATGAAGTGTTAAAATCTATACAATATAATTTAAGTCAATAATAAAATTGGACGAGACTGTCAGAAAACAAAAAACATCAGGATGCTTGAAAAAAGTTAACATTTGTAAGCTAGGAAAGATGAGCAATAGAAAGTGGCAGACAGAACTTCTTGAATATACTAAAGACAACTTTAAATCAATTAATCTAAAATGAAGTTTAAAATTGAAGCAACTTTAACATATTAGGCCCTTCTGCATTGTATTAAAATAATGCAGAAATTATAGACCTATCATTCCAAGCCTTGTCAAAGGTGTTCCTTTAACCACAGTGATTTAGAATTTATCTTGAAAGGCGGAAGCTAATGTGACATTAGTCATTGGACATAATAGACAAGATTTACATGAGGTACCACCTACAGTATGTTCCCAAGGAATTATAGGCCCAAAGGTGTGCTGCTGTGTACTTTGTTTGATAAGGGAGAAAAGAAAATGTACAGTATATGTGGTGAAAAAGGATAATACAAAACAAATGTGCATACAGATACTGTATGCTTTATTGTAACCGTGATTGCATATTAGGAGCTCATTTTGAATGATAACCTCCTTTGTAACTAGTCAAAAAAATTAATGCCTAATGCAGCAGTGATTTTTTTTTAAATTCATATGCAAACAAAAAAATATACATACATAATGCTTTTTCGCTTGTATGTTAATTAGGTATGAGATCTGCTGAGCTCATCGCACCGATTTGCTTATTTATGATTTGTCTTCTTCTATTTTTTTTTTAAATTTATGAACAAAATCTTAACTGGCCACAACCCTTGGGCTGTAAATTAGGGAGACATTGTAAGGTGCACTATGATCTATGTTAGCAAACATAAAAGTAACACATATTGCATTTTTTTATTTGTAGCCCCCGCATTAATTTTTCCTCAGCCTGGCACATAAGTCCTGGTAAGAGCAGGCAGTGCTGGGGTTAATAGTGAGCTGGTGACATCACATCTCAGTTGCTGAGTGTAGCAACTTATAGGCACAAATCTGTTCTTGTGAAGCTGCTAGAATAAGGGGGTGGGCTGACCAGGTCTGTGATGTCAGCTGGGCCTGCCCTGATATGGGGAAGAGGGATTAACCCCTCCCCAGATATAAAAGGTAGGGTTCCTCCCTTTTGCTGAGTTCTGTCCTGTTCCAGCCCTAATCTTGGGGCTGGTGTGTTCCAGCCTTGCCACTTAGGGGGATGAGGGTATTTAGACTATCCTGAGAGCCTCAAGCCCTGGTGATGTCTAGTCCTGTCCTGCCCAGGGAGGTGATGATGCCCCTGTGTCCCAGAGAGATTCTGATAGGCGACAGAGGGGGTATTACCATTGCTGGTATTTCCTGCCTTTGCTTTATGGCTGAAGTTGCATAGTGCTATCCTGCCCAGGAAAGGGGTGATGCCCCTGAGCTGGGCTGTATACAGAGATTGATCTTGATGCAGTGGAAGCGCTGAAACTGTTGAGCCTGTCAGTCCCAACTGCTAAAGGTGAGATCATAAACAATTTATATTCCCATTCAAATTCTGTAATGACCACACTTTGACATAGGCATGTAAAATGTTGCACACAGTGCTTCCTTTCACTGGCGTACAGTCAGGTGGTTGAAACGTACCCATCGGAGGTCTTCATAACATTCACTGACCTCTAATGTGTATCCAAAAAATAAAATTTTCACCGGCAATAACATACATGAGTGTGTGAAGGCGTACTATTATGAAACTTAGTAGCATTAATTCTGTCTAAATTTCTTTAGTGGTAACAAAAATTAAAACTAAAGGACCCCTGCATTCAAAGTAGATCTGTGTCCACTATAATATAGTCTCAATAGGCCAGTTGACATTGTACTCTTGTGTTTTCGCTAAATTGGATACCACCATAACTTTGTATGTAAGTTTCATGTGTGAATTAAAAGTGTATTTTTAAAAATCTATTTAAATATCCCACATTTGTACACAAAAATATTAGTTTTTGATTAGATGATGGTAATGGTATATGCACATATAACAAAATAACCTGGATGTTAAAAAAAATCATATGGATTTATTGATAAGCAGATAATAAATGCATTACAATATAAATGTACAGGCAAAATCATAACAGTAGCACATAATTACTTTGTCATTATGTTCATAACAAATTATATTTTTTAATTATATAGTTATGGATGTGGAAACAGAGTCAGATATGTCTGCCACAAGAAATCTGGAACTATTAGTAAGTGATGAGGAATTGGTTGAGGAGAGCTAAGATATTGAATCTAGAGAATACGAATATGCTGTGGCACTGTAAGCCGGGAAAAAGAACGCTGCGACGTTCGAAATGCATTGGATGGGTCTTTTGCCACATTAAAGTGCCCTTTTAATCATTTTTTTGTCCTGGGTTCTTCCTGCTCCGTTTGTGCTGGTGCGCTTTTTGGTCTCCCTTTTCCCTGTATTCCATTGAGTAGCTGCACAGCCTGCCTGCCTGCCCTACCAGGATGTGAGTACTTGTATATTTTTCAGGGGAACCTGCCAATGAGACTGATGGTGAGTGGGTTGCACCACACACCACCTGTCTTCAGGAGGATAGTACCCATTATATGACACAATAGGTACTATATCAATTGTTAGTACCCTGGTACAGTGGTCTGGCTTATTATCATTTTGAGATATACCTGCATTTGAGCGCTTCAGCTATTTTCCATATCATTTCTGTATTAACCCCTGTGGGACAGCTCTCTGAGTTTCCTTTGGTAAATCCCTGTTCTCTGTCAGCCATGGTCACGCCCCTAGCTCCAGAGGAGAGATTCCTGGTCTCTCCTAATACAGAGAGAAGATTACCTATGTTTTACTCTCAGGCATTGTCTGCATTAACCCCTGTAAATTCTTGCTGCCTCCAAGTTAATGCCTTCGTTTTAGCCTCAGAGAATGAGTCCACAAGTCTGACAGCAGAGGTTGCATTGAGGGATTCCCATAACCGTACGGAGTCCTTAGATATTCTTTGCTATAAATCCCCTGCTTCAGCTCAAGTTTCCGCAGTTTCGCCTCCGGAGACTTCAGCTAAAGTTCTGGTTCCTGATAAATGTAGTCAAGAGTCAGGTTTTTCCCTAAGCTTGGTCGCAGAGTTCCTTCTCCTGGGTATTTCACTGAACCAGCCTGTCGCCCACATAGCGGTGATCCCTGCTTCAGCTCATAGTTCCCACATTATGGAGTCTGCAGTAATTTCTGGTTTTCCAGACATTCCTTACCAAATACCTACTTCAGAGACCAGTACACTTATGATTAATCCCCGTGTACTGTCTAAGTTCTCCTCCTCTTTAAGCTTAGGGTTAAAAGCATACAGTAGTCTGTATGTCCCTCCTGGGGTTCATATTGTGTTCCCAGGAATGTTTGCTGACGCACGGTTTTCTCCCAAAAGTGACGTTTTTTCATATAGATTAGTAAAAAGCCTGCACACTGTTTCCCTTTTCGCTGAATTGTGTCTTACTAGTTTTGAGACTCTGAGAGGTAATGATTCTCCTTCTGATTCTGAAGCTCTTCCTACAATGAGTATCCTGACTGGGGGTCCCCCTGATTTCTCTGTCCAGGCTAATTCTCCAGGGATCAGCATATCTGTGGTCACTCCCTTAGTACTGTCTGAGGTCACCATGCATATATTACAAGTCTTGGGGTTTAAATCTGAGCTATTTAGCTATCCTGCCTTTGCTGAAACCCAGTCCCTCAGTACTGTGTCTAAATATGCCCCAGCAAACATGGGGTTACTCTGGGAAGAAATTAAAGCTCCTGTCTTAAAGGGTATTTTTTCTCACATGTCCAGCAAATCTAGAACCTCAGTAATTGTTTCTAAGTCACTTATCAATACATCTGATTTTTTCTCTAATCAAACCCAGACACCCTCACTATCGGGTAGGAGTCCTGTGATCAGAGATTTTGCACTAGAAAACACACCTATTCATGTTTTTGTCAGGTTAGGTACCCCTGTGGTTAGGGCCATTGCAGTTTCGGAAAAGACTCCTTGTACTCCTAAGGTGCCTGTCATTAAGAGTTTTCATAGTTTATACTTGCTGCTTGTTGATTCTCAGGTCCCTGTCACTGAGGTACAGACTTCAGCTTCTGATGTTAGCTTCCCTCCTGCCACTACCCTGGCTCTGCCTTTTTCTCAAGATACTGATATGAAAATCCCAAGGTCTATTCCTGATTCACTGACAATACTATCTTCCAATGAAGATTTCCCAGTATTGGGGAGCTCTACTGTTGTTTGCTTCTCTGCTCCTGCCAAACCATGGTTTTGTCCCTCGGAATTTTCGGTTGCCCCTGTTATTTCCTCTCAGTTGGAAATACTCTGTACATATCCCAAGATTTCAGTCCCTATGCCTGGTTTACTGCTTGCCTTGTCACCTTCCATACCAATACCGGGAGATGCTTCCAACCAGCCTATACCCTTACTAACCATTACCTGGGAGCCTTCTAGAGGAAAAATTCCTCGCAAATTCCAACTTGCAGTGGTCAGCCAAGACTTTTTCTGTTACAAAGTTCCTCCTGGTGTATTCGATCAACTATCAGGGCCGCTGATCCTAGAGTCCGGTTCATTTATTAAAGACTGGGCTTCCTGTAGGGGTTCTTCTGCCGTTTCTGATCTGGAACCCTCTGGTTCTTCACAGCCCTGGATTTCCAAGTCATTTTGCGGGGCGAGCCATGTACCAAGGATGTTTCTTCTACCACTCTCATTTCCTAGAACTGTACTCACCAAGGAACTGCTCGTTTATGGATCCCCTTTCCACTAAAGAACTTTAGGAACAACTCGATGTCTCCGAGACCCATGGATGGTCCTGTCTGGCCGCAGTTTTCACCGTGGGGTGGGGGTACACTAAGGAGTAACCACGAGTCTCTGGACCACGACTCTACCCCCAATCCTAGACGGTTCAGCAACAATTCCCGGTCCCCCAACTCTATGTGTGCTCATGTTCGCCCGGAGGTCTCGCGTGAAGGGGGGGGGTACTGTAAGGAATCCGCTCCGCGGTTTACTGGTTGCCTTACCTTGCAGACTGTGCAGTCCTTGAGCACCTCTCCTGATGTTTGCTGCAGCCTGGATTCACTCACCAAAGCAATACACACTCCCTCTGGTATCTATTGCAGCTGTGCAGCCTATCACTGCAACCTAGACTTGCATTCACTCATTGGAGCAGTACCTTCACACCCCCCTCCAGGGATTGACCCGCTGGCCTTTAAGTACTGTCTTCCCACAATGCTCCCTGCCGAGCATAGTCCTTACTGGATGTCACTATCGTTCTGCCACAAGCCCTCGCTTGTTCTCCTATGCTGATACCAGGTTCGGCCCTGCGTCCTTCAGCTTCCTTCAAGCCGCTTGTTCTCCTATGCTGATACCAGGTTCCGCCCTGCGTCCTTCAGCTTCCTTCAAGCCCGCTTGTTCTCCTATGCTGATACGGAGGTTCCGCCCTGCGTCCTTCAGCTTCCTTCAAGCTCCCGCTTGTTCTCCTGTGCTGAAGCGGATGTTTCGTCCCTGCGTCCTTCAGCCTCCTGGATTCCTGCACTGAAGCGGATGTTTCGTCCCTGCGTCCTTCAGCCTCCTGGATTCCTGCACTGCAGCGGATGTTTCGTCCCTGCGTCCTTCAGTCTCCTGGATTCCTGCTCTGAAGCGGAGGTTTCCCTGTGTATCTCCAGCTTCCTGGATCCTGGGGCCTACTCTTTCCCTAATCTAGAGAGGCCGTGTCCTGGTTCCTGCGCTGAAACAGAGGATTCCCCAGTCCGCTCAGGACTCTTGCGCTGTGCACTGGTTTACCCGTGCAGCTAGGCGGAGTGCTACGCTGGTCTGCTTACCATCTCCTGTGACCAGCACCATGGGCCATGGTCGTCGCACGCGCAGAGGCCAACCCCGCGCTCCTAAGCTGAAGCGGGGCTCTCCTGACTACATGTTGCCGAATTATTGCTTGAACAATGTTTGTCCTGATATCTCCTGTCCTGACCCTGGCTTGTACAACGACGACGCTGTCTTCTCCTATCCTGATCCTGCGATGTATGACAACGAACTGCGCAATCCGGATCAGCCTGCGCGGTCTAAGGTTGGTGCTTTTACAACCCCACCTCAGCCTCGCGGTCCGACCCAGGTTTGTGGCGAGCACAATCGTGACAGGCACTCAGAGAACTTGATGTCCCTGACCCCGATGATTCTACACCAGAACAAGAGGAGTTACTTGAGTGTGACAACCGTGAAGAACAGGATATTGAAGATCCTGTAACAGAAGAAGAACTGGACAATGACCCTCTACAACCAGGCCAAGGGGAAAATACATGTGCAGCTGCATTGTCTTCATTAAAAACAGCCGAATAAATGTTTTTCAAGCATCAACAGTCTGTGGCAGACAAACAGCAGAAAACCAATTACACCATGTGTCAAGAACTGAAAAACATTGAGTACTTTTTAAGGAACAACTATAGACTCTGAAGGCTATTTCTAATAGTCTAACTATTATTGTTCACACAATGTCACAGGCACAGCCACTGGCACAGCCACTGGCACAGCCACTGGCACAAGCCAAGCTTCCAGTACTGTTGTTGTGGTACTATCAATGACAGAATATGTGCCACATATTTGTGCGACACATAGAACTTCAATAACAGTATCTTCGAAACCTTTCAGTCAAACGGAGAGCAGCTCAAGACCTACCACCCAGTCTTCAAATAATAGCTTAACCAACAAAAAAAAAAAACTTTAGGACATCACATTAAATCTTGAAAAAAGTTACACTAACTATTGATTTGGACCATAGTATATACATTTCCATGTTGGACCCTTAATTTATACACTAAGCATCTACAAAATAAGTATGCTTACCTGGGTTTGTAGTTAATAAAAAATGCACAAATGCGCACCAGGGATTAGTGGAAGGTAATTTATTAAAAATACACACAAACTCTGAGGGGATCCAACCCCACCTCAGAACAGCTGTGCAGCTGGACGGCTAAGTACTACCCAGGAGAACACCTGATGGTACCAAGTACTTCGTCAGTGACGAAACGCATAGAGGTCACGACAGGTCATCCTGCGCGTGTATGCTGGTAAGCTGAGACGGAGCCTGCAGGAGACAGCAGCGTTTTTTTCCATCTCCGCGGTGCCGAGATACGGATCCTGTGCAGCCACCGCGAGTCTGCTGACTGTCTCAGTGTGAGTGTCCATTTCCCCTTGCCAGTGCCCAACCTTATGGCGGTTTCTATACAAATCTGTTGATAGGTTGTTTTCATGTTTGTTTTTTTCTTTCATGTGTTTTTATATAAATTTTACTGTATTTGTATACTGTGCAGCTTAGGGTTTAGTCACCATCAGGTGTTCTCCTGGGTAGTACTTAGCCGTCCAGCTGCACAGCTGTTCTGAGGTGGGGTTGGATCCCCTCAGAGTTTGTGTGTATTTTTAATAAATTACCTTCCACTAATCCCTGGTGCGCATTTGTGCATTTTTTATTATCTTGTATTTCAGGGTGCCCTCCCCCCTTTTTAAGGGGGGTTCACCTAGATTTGAGAGTTTCTGGGGAGACGCTTTATGTACATGCTGCAAAGGGATCATCCACACCATCATACAGCACGAGCGCTGAATATCCTGTTTTTTCTACCTTCTGGGTTTGTAGTTAGTTCAATGTAGCCAAAAATTAGGGATAAGGGAGTGCATGGTATGATATGTCCCATGATAACAATCATCAATTCATCTTTCATGATTTGACTATGTCATGCTCATGTATAGTGTATGTACAAATATCAGTGCTGCATTGAATTATATATAGTACATGTATGAAGGATATCTTTATTATAACTGTATACACAGTGAAGTGTAAAATGAGTATACATATTTGACACATTTCATACAAACATACTATACTTCAGTAATGCTAAAGCCACATACTGACCAATGTGAAATTATGAACTGTGTATGAGAACATATTTCAGGTGCATACATATGTGAACAACACTGCGGTTCTCATATCTGTTGAAGGATCATTATCATGCTGACATGAAAAAGATCAAGTAATTTAGTACACACAGAGAAACATACTAATTAATTATTGTGAACATTTACAAATGTTCTTTAGACACAATAATGTTTCCAATTAATGGGTGTTGTAGTTTGGCTATGGAATTATGTTGAATATGAAAGCCAAAATGATACAATACACTGACTGCAGCTGTATGTGGGAGAAGATTACATGGACACTTATTACTTTGTATAATGATCTTGTACAGTGTTCTAAACAAATTGTGAACATTTTGATACTTTTTTCAAAAAGCTGATTTTAATGAATAGTTTGCGTTACTTTCCTCCATTCCAAGAGAAAACATGCCATTAGAAATGTCTTCAAACAAGAGACCTCCATTCATTTGCACATATCTAATATATAACGTGATTCAATAACGAATAGAGAGAAGAGCAACTGTTATCCGAGATATATCAATATTTCACTGACAAATACCCATTTTATAAAAATACCACAAAGTATGATGTATGGCGAAATTCGATCAGACGGAAAGAGGGGTTGCTGTTGGTCAGTGCATGAATCATGGATGCGTATGTTTGATCATGGAAATTTAAGAAGAGAGCACATTTTTGGCAAAAACTACAATGATATAGGTGCCCGCAGTGGTGCCTTAAATGTTCAACATAATTGTTATTCTTTTCAACCGCAGTGCTTCAACTAATACCAAAACCATGACGGACCTAACTATTACGAGAACATGCATAATAAAGACATGACTCCAGCAGATGAAATGCCACAAAGTAACTATCTGTATCCGCCTCAGTGCATGACACAATATCCAAACTATTATGGCGTAAGCTACAACCCGAACGAGCTGAACATACAGAACAATCAATTGATTGATTGAACAGCAGCAACCTCCGCAACACCCCTTGCATGACTGTACAGAATATGAATGCAATCTAATGCAGGTAACTATAACACATTTACTTTATCCAATCTGTGAATCACTTATTTCCAAATGACACGCATATGCGAACCATTCATTGAGCATGTGCATAATATAGGGAAAAAAGTTTAGTTTATAAACATTTCTGTGCCCCTTTTACCTCTTCTCCATCATCTGTTAATATTACAGAGATCGCGGTGTGAAGAGCACCAGATGCCGGAACAGACTTCTGAAATAAGGTGAAAGCCAGTTAACGATATCCGTTGCAAAATTGTTAATTGTTCTGTGCAATCCACTGAAAATCAGACAACTTCCTGCGCATCCCTTAAATGTCATTCCACAACATTAACGCCCCTCGATTTAAAAAAAAAAAAAGTTTCTCCTTTTTGTGTTTTCGGAGTTTAACAAATATGTAATATATGCAGCAATGCAGTACATATATTCAGAATTATTTGTGTACTTTGCATATGGATACATTATGATGTGTTTGAGCTGCTCATTCTGTGTTAGTCACTTAGATAAATGGCAGGGAATGCTGCAGATTTACAGCTAATATACAGCTAATATGTTACATTATGACAGCTATTTCATGTTATGTAGCAGTGGGTATATACTGTAACACTGTTGCAGTGATAGGATGTGTGGCAAAACAAATGTTTGTAGTACAGGCAGTTTGTGCATTTTCACTCGTTGACAATTAATATATGGTTGTTATATAACGTATTCATGCATAATAAATAATCATTAGGTAAAAAAAAGATTTTTAAGATGTCCATAAATATTTTAAGCCGCAAACGTTAACGTGTACTAGACAATTGTTACAATACAAAAATACGTATGATGTCTGTTTGTATGCAAATGCAATGTTTTCTTAAAGGTGTACACTTATAAGTAAATGAAAAAGTGTAGTGTGTGGTGCACAGCGGCAAGAAGCAGGTCATGTGGCGATAAAAATTGTATTTATTCAAGCTGCATTAAAAAACGGTAAAGAGTACAACACTCCAGTGTTGACCTGCTTCTTGCCGCTGTGCAACACACACTACACTTTTTCATATTCTCGGATTCCGGACGCGGTTGCACGCCTGATGACCTGCTATGGAACTCCCAAAGGAGAGGAGAATGCATGATACCCTCACCAACATTTCCTGGGATTAATATGTTAATTCAGGTGACATTGCATCTTGAGAACTGCATCCTTAACCATTTATATTTCCCCTGTATGGTTTCCTCTGTATATATGAATGGATATTAAGGGACATAGCATTTGAGCTCCTACAGAACTCTCTATATACACTTATAAGTAAGATGACATATCTACTTCTTTCACAGATGCTGACATCTCCATTCCACAGACCATGTGAATGGAAGTAAGTTACACCTTTTACATACTCTACACATGCTGTAAACAGGATTTAGACACTTTGCTACATAACATTGTCGTTCGTGCTATGACACAGTAGACGTCAATGAGAATTTTATGTTATATGTCAAAGCAATTCTTATATTTTTCCCAATTTTAGAAATGTTAGATATCTTAAATGTATTAACCTCATTTATAATACATTAGAAAAGCAATAAAAAAAAGGCTGTGAACATGACAATAACATTTTGAATTATATACAATTTATCGGTATGCCATTTTTCAGATAGCTCATGATCGTTACATGAGTCATGTAAATACTACGAATATGTTTTACTACGTTGTGTGAAGAAATACACAAGCAAATTGTGTTATATAGTCGAACTTTCATGTATTCATCAAAATTCTACATGAGTGTAATTGTATGAAGCATTGACATGAAATATGACTATTGCAATGTGTCAAGTTGCCATACAACACATCTAACTGTTGTTAGGGACACATACCAGGTTAATGATACAAGATATCCCCATGTCATGAGCTCATACTACTGCAGGCATAGTAAAATAATAATTCCAAAAGGAAAAGAGGGGAACTTCCCTGGCGTCACGGGACTTCCATTCACTCCAGCAGCTGTTCCATATTCCCTCAAGCAATTGTGTCGCTGGCAGATGATGTCATCCCACTCCTATAACCACTCTCCATCTGTGCAGTGATCCTCAGACGCCCCTTGCACATGAGAGGAGCATGATTCTTTGAACTTTGCAGACAGATTAACTGTAGTTTGACCTTTGCCTTAACTTACTGACTGTTCCTCTAGGAATAACATATACTCAGTGCTATATAATTTAGCTGACTTTTGTCTCTTTATTCTGTGTGGGGGGTTGTTATATTTTATTTGGGACTTGATTTGGTCTTTGTGGGCTGTGGGGACAGGGAAGTACCCCTCTGTTCCATTTGGAGCGAGGGGGAATGGGCCTGACGAAGGGGTGTTCCCCGAAACATTGCCCCCCTGCTGTCTCTCTTTGTTGCACCCATTATTGTATTGTCTTTTCCCCTTTTTCCTCCTTTGGTTTCCCTCCTCCCCCTATCCCTTCACTGGACTGCCTAGGTTTATTTTTCTATTATGTTGCATTTTTTTGGTTGTGGTGTGTGGTTTTCGTTTTTAGTTCGCTTGTATATACATTACATTACACGTTTTTTGGTATCATTCCAATTTTGACTTATGATTTCTATAGACAGTGAGTTCTGGATAGTTTGGATTATTACAGATGAAATATTGATTCAGCCAAGTGAAGGTGAGTGTATTTCCTTTTACCCCCATTACACATACGCTAAAAATGCCCCTAGTTGTGTTATAAACAGGGCATTAATCGTTAGAGGGTTTGGACAGCATGAGCTAAGTATGTTTCTTTCATATACAGGGGATAATCATGGATACCTAAAGTTGTGTAATAAATTATGATTGAAATATCCATTCCCCCTGTGGGATTGAAGTATTTTACACAGTTTATCAAAAAAACATATACGCCAATTTAATTATACGCAGATTCTTGTATATACAGTAAAAGCTATAAAAAAGCTGTATATGTAAATCCTTCATTGAGGCCCTGGGGTGCCAAGGTCCCCAGGGTGTATATCCATTTAGCCTCTGATTTGAGGAGGACCTTATCCAGATCCCCCTTCCTTATTCCCAATGAGATTTGGTTAATGCCCTGAAAGGACAAATCTGATGTATTGCCTCCATGTGCTGTATTAATGTGCCTAGCTTTGGGGGTGTCGTTATGATTTTTGATGGTACTGACATGCTCTAGGATTCTCCTCCTGAATTCCCTAGATGTCTTGACGGCATATTTGATCCCACAGCGGCACACAGTTAAGTACACAATCCCCACTGTTTTAAAGTTTATAAACTGGTGAATTTTGAAAGTTTTGGAATCGTTCCAATTCTGGAAATACTTTGAGGTGTTTATCAAGGGGCAGGCCTTACAGGCACCACAGTGAAACGTACCAACCGCTTTGGACTTAAGCCATGTATCTTTGGGTGATTCCTGAAAGTGACTGTTTACTAGGGTGTCACTCAGGTTTAAAGGTTGTCTGTATGTTATGGAGGGGTTGATGTAAGTGATCCTTTTAGATCTACGTCGTCCAGTAGAATGTGCCAATGTGTATTGAATACCGTTTTGATCTCACGCCATTGCTTGTTGTACGTGCCTATAATTCTTATGGGATTTTGACCAGTATTCTGATTCTTTTTTTCATACAACAAGCTATTCCGATTGGTCTTTTTGGCTCTTTTATACGCTTTGTCTATGCTACTGCGAATATATCCCCTTTGTTTGAATTTAGGACACACTATTACAGCCTGCTCCTCAAAGTTGGCATCAGTTGAACAGTTTCACCTGGCTCCTAAAAATTGTCCTGTAGGGATTCCTTGTATCAAGGTTTTTGGGGGATGGCTGGTTGCCAATAGTAGGTTATTTGTCGCAGTCTTTCTTGTGTGGACTGTAGTTTGTATTAGTCCATCTTTGTCCTTATAGATAACCAAGTCTAAAAATACTATTTTGTGAGATGTATATCACTGGTTAATCTTAAATTGAAATTATTGCTATTAAGCAATTGGACAAACATGTTGCACTGTGACTCATTGCCACTCCACAGCACTAGCACGTCGTCTATGTAGCGTGACCACAGTTCAATGTGCTGGGTGTGGAGTGACATCCCTTGGCAAAATACAAGAAGCTCCTCCCACCACCCAAGGTAAATATTTGTGTATGTTGGTGCGCATGTAGTCCCCATGGCCGTCCCTTGTAATTGATGATAGTATTTGTCTTGGAATAGAAAATAATAAGGAGAAAGTACATACTGTAATAAGTCCATATTGAAATCATTGTGGTTAGATACTTGTAGTCCCGTGTCTGTAAAAAATAATAGACGGATGCTAGTCCCACTGGATGTTGGATGCTGGTATAAAGAGACTCCACATCCAGTGATGCCAGAAAGGTGTTGGAATGAACTTGAATACCATCCAGTTTTTTAAGAATAATGTATTTAGTCAGTCCACCTGCAACTGCTTATTGAGCAGCTTGTGGGAGGCCAGTCCCTCCTTTTTCTAGGTATATAATCTTCCAGTAAATCCCTGTAAATTCACTTTTCACTCTACTTGCTTACAGGTAAGCAGCTTCACTAGTATATATACCAGTTTTTAACTGCACTAAGTTACATAAGCTTATGCTTAGTATATTAACCCCTTCAAGGTATATTTCACAGAACAATTGCATGCGGTAGAGGTTCAATGATAGGACCATTCTTCCTCTAATTATAGAGGTAAATAAGAATTTTAATCCATTAGTGTTAGGACCTGTGAATTGGTCATGCCTTGATGTGGCTTGCAGGCTTATACTGTACGCTTTGGCCAAAGGGTTAACTAAATTACCCTTTTTCAAGAGATATATTGGTATTTCACTGTGAATTTTTGTCATATTGGATGTTGCTCTGGACTTGTTTGTTTCTTTTTTTATACATTTAGCCACACCCAGTCTCCTTTTGACACATATACATATACACTGGTGACACACTTTATTCGAGCTCGGCTAGTCCCACGAATTCGGGTAAACTCGGGTGTATTGAGGTTTGTGACTGTTTTCTGCCCGAGTGCATTGCGTTATTTTCCAGGCAGGGATTGAAGCATTTTATTACCGCTGGCTGCAATACTGCACAGTATATATATATATACTGCATTACAATTCATGAATTTATGCCATCTAGTAGACACGCGAAGCATTGCAGCCTATTAAATCCTAATCATTATCATTTAACAGATCAGCCGCCCGTCAGCCAGGCATGAACCATGGCTGGGAAGGCAAACGCAACGGGGCTTGTCTGAGGTGAGGAGTGGCGCATTCCAGGTATCTGCCAGGTACATACTGGGTATTTGCTCGAATAAAGTGTGTCGCAGCAGTATATTTTGTGGTAATTTTGGGGGGTTTCTTAGAGCTTGCTGGGTATCTGTGTGTTTATTAACGTTGTACAGCTTGTTTCTTCTGTTTCGGAGGTCAGTGGCTCGTCCCTCCCAGGGTTTAAGATCGCCCCTCCCCACTTTCCAAGTAAGCAGGTTTTCTTTTCATGAAGCTGATTGTGACAGGTTCAGTGCTAGGACCATTCTTCCTCTAATTACAGAGGTAAATACAATATGAATCAGTTAGTGTTAGGACCTGCGAATTAGGTCATGCCTTGATGTGGCTCGCAGGCTTATACACTTTGGCCAAAGGGTTAACTAAATGACCCTTTTTCAAAAGATATATAGGTATTTCACTGTGTATTTTTGTCACATGGGATGTTGCTCTGGACTTCTTTGTTTCTTGTTGTATACATTTAGCAACGCCCCGTAGCACTCCTTTTTACACACACACACACACATTATATATAATAATTATATATGGTAATTTGGGGCGGTTTCTTAGAGCTTGCTGTGTTTATCAGATTTAAAAGTATTTATAGGTGACACATTTGGGTAAAAAGGTATCAGTCATTCAGACGTAACCCCCTTAAACATGTCCCTGGCATTAGTATACTTTGGTCCTATGAGGATTGCCCCTTAATGTCGTGCTCTGTGCTAAGGCTTAAAATTGGTGTAGAATTCAGGTATCTTTTACTATAAAGAAAGAGATACGCAACACTAGAATCTCACGCATGTGTCTAATAATACTAAAAGACACCCAATTAGCATCCAAAATTATAAGATCTTCGTAAAATATATCCATTCATAGACTTGGTAAGAGACAAAATTACAATTCAATGTTTGGTAAAAAAAAATTAAAAAAAAGTTAAAAATAGAATTTATTTACTGAAACCAAAATTAGACAAACTCGGCTTTATGCTTTTTGCTACTAAAAAAAGTTAAAAATAGAATTTATTTACTGAAACCAAAATTAGACAAACTCGGCTTTATGCTTTTTGCTACTGAATACTTTATTGTATTTGTCTCTCTCCGTTCAATATATGCATGGACAAGGATTTCTCTAATGTCTGATAGATGTATGTATATCTTTATAGGTAAATAGGTAAATACCATTTACAGTAGGTAAATAGCGCTTCACAGCAATAATACACGTGGCATAATAATTTAACACATAATTGGAATAAGCACTTCAGAGATAAAAGTAACATTAGGAAAAGGTTTCCCTGCCCTGAAAAGCTGATGATCTAAGTAGTAATAAGGAAAAACGTACAGAGACAGTAGGAAGCTGTTCTGGTAAGCACATCTGCAAGGGGCCAAGATCAATGTGTGATATGTGTATTATCAGCCACGGAGCTACTCATATGCTTAAAGCAAGTATGTTTTAAGGTGGGTTTAAAGGTGGATAGAGAGGGTGCTAGTCGGATATTGAGGGGAAGGGCATTCCAGAGTTGTGGGGCAGTAAGTGTATTTATGTATGTATATCTTAATTTATATAGCGCCATTAATGTACAGAGCACTTATCAACAGTAATACACGTGACAATCATATATATAATAAATAATACAGATAACACATAATGGGGAGAAGTGCTTCAGACATAAAAGTAACATTTAGGAACAGGATTCCCTGCTCTGAAGAGCTTACAATCTAATTGGTAGGTGTTGCAGGGTACATGCAACTACACACGCGGGTTCTTTGGATAAGGCTTATTTATTTTAGCCTTAAAACATACAGCACACCAAAACAACGAGCTTCTCATCAGCAAACAAAAGAAAAACAGCTTTTTCTTCAGCAGAAAAACATAATATCTTCTTTTTAGCAGACAGAGTAAAATAGGTTCTCTTTAGCAGACAAAACAAAAATAAGGCAGCTACTCTTTTGTATGCAGGAGACAGACAGTTCATCACATAAGTACTTTGCAACACAGACCTTACAGCAGTAATCTCTTCATCACTTTCAGTCCTATCTCCTCACCAGCCAGGCATGTGTGCACATCCTGGGGTTTTTAACACACCTTGTTTAGGCAGCTGGGATTCAACTAATTGCCATGAGCTTCCCAGCTGAAGTTAACCTCATCACTGCTGCACTGCAGACTAAACATATGTCTGCCAGGCATATAGCTGGTGGCTTTTATTTACCCTGTCACAGTAGGTATGAAGAACGTACAGAGACAGTAGGAGGGCGTTCTGGTAAGTGCGTCTGCAAGGGGCCAAGGTTTATGTATGAGATATAAAGTATCAGACACGGAGCTGCTCATATGCTTCATTAAGCAGGTTTGTTTAAAGGTGTGTCTGAAAGGTGGATAGAGAGGGTGCTAGTCGGATATTGAAAGGAAGTGCATTCCAGAGGTGTGGGGCATTCAGTGAGAAAATTTTAAGGCAGGAGAGTGCTTTAGATACAAAAGGGTAGAGATAAGACATCCTTGAGCAGAACACACGATTCGGGATGGTGTATAGTGAGAAATTAGGGCTGAGATGTAAGGAGGAGCAGAAGAGCGCAAAGCTTTAAAAGTGTGGAGGAGAATTGTGTGTGATATGGAATTTGATAGGAATCCAGGAAAGAGACTTCAGCAGGTGAGACGCTGAGACAGATTTAGGAAAGAGTAGAGTGATTCTGGCAGCAGCGTTTAGGATAATAATAATAGCATGTTCTTGTATAGCACTGCTAGTTTTACATAGCACTTTACAGAGACATTTTGCAGACACAGGTCCCTGCCCCATGAAGCTTACAATCTATTTTTTGGTGCCTGAGGCACAGGGAGATAAAGTGACTTGCCCAAGGTCACAAGGAACCAACACCAGGAATTGAACAAGGTTCCCCTGCTTTAAACACAGTGACAGTCAGTGTTTTTACTCACTGAGCCACTCCTTTTTCACAATAGATTGTAAGGGAGACAGGTGAGAGGCAGGAAGGCCGGACAGCAGGAGGTTACAGTAATCGAGATGAGAGAGAATGAGGGCCTGTGTCAAAGTGTTAGCAGTCAAGCAACAGAGGAAAGAGGAAATAACTTTGTAATATTGCGGAGGAAAAAACAACAGGTTTTAGCTACCTTTTCAATGTGGGAGGAGAATGTAAGAGAGGAGTCAAATGTGACCCCTAGGCAGCGTGCTTGTGCTACTGGGTTTACGATGGTACTTCCAACAGTAATATGGAATGAGGTAGTAGGGCCAGTTTTGGGAGGAAATATGAGGAGCTCCATTTTTGCCATGTTAAGATTAAGTTAGCGGGGGGGCCATCCAGGATGATACAGCAGAGAGACATTCAGAAACTTTGGTCTGTACAGCAGGTGTAAGGTCGGGGTTGGCAGTAAATTTGTGTGTCATCAGCATAGAGTAGGATATTTGAACCCAAGTGATGTGATTAAGTCACTAGAGAGAGTGTGTAAAGAGAAAAGAGAAGAGGTCCCAGGACAGACCCCTGGGGTATCCCTACAGAAAGATAAATAGAGGAGGAGGAAGAGTTAGCAAATGAGACACTGAAAGTATGATGGGAGAGGTAAGAGGAAATCCAGGATAGAGCTTTGTTAAGGATACTAAGAGTATGGAGAATGTGAAAGAAGAGGGTGTCCACAGTATCAACGGCTAAAGAGAGGTCAAGAATTATGAGCAAAGTGTAATGACCTTTGTATTTGGCAGCATGGAGGTCATTAGTTATGTTAGTAAGGGCAGTTTCAGTGGAGTGAGCAGTGCAGAAGCCTGATTGAAGAGGATCTAGGACAGAATAGGAGGCGAGAAAATAAAAGAAGTGTGAGAATACAAGATACAGTATTCAAGGAGTTTAGAGGCAAAAGGCAGCAGGGCGGCAGGACAATAGTTAAGAGACAGGTAGTGTCAAGCTTGCTGTATTTGAGTAATGGTATAACTGTTGCATGTTTGATGGATGAAAATGTACCAGAATAGAGGATTAGTTGAAAATATGTGTGAGCGTAGGGATTAGAGTAGGAGCAAGAGGTTTGAGGAGATTGAAGGGATTCAGGTCAAAAGGGAAAGTGGTACAGTGAGAAGAGGAAATCAGTAGCAACACACCATTCTCTGTGACAGTAGAAAATGTGTTGAGGAAGGCAGGAGGAGATTTTGTAAGTGCTGTAAAATGTGAGGAGATTTGGCTGCTGTTGCAGAATTCATTCAGCTGAACAGCTGCTCAATAAACCAAATAATGTCCTACAGTACACACAGTAACTTTAATGCATTGGAGATTTCAATTACAAGCCATTCAAGAAAATATATGACACAGGGATATAATGTAGCTGTAGTTGTGTGCATGTCTCATGGAAATGGCCAAATACTGAACATAAGATTTCCAGCTGGTCACTCATAATGATCCTTGGGGCATCCCAAGTATCGATACTATAGCATGGATACAAGCAAACGAGTCCTGTTACTTTTTACCCTCTGATTTGCATATGTTCCAAGCACGCCTTCCCTTTCCTTATTTTTGTTGCCACCTTTTCCCCCAGATTGAATATCTTGCTTAATGGACAATCCTATAGTACAGTATATCAAAGGCTTTACCTATTTTGAAAATTCAACAACAAAAAACAATGTTAGTCTTTTAAAACAATGTCAGTCTTTGTTAAGCTCAATTCTCCAAAGTTAAATTGTATATTTCAAGACCCTGAAAGGTATCATTAACTACTTGCCCTACAACAAATCTCTGCTGTCATCCTAAACAGTTTAACCTATCACTATTTAAATCTTTGTAAAATAAATGTCTACGAATTTCACCACCTAGAAGGCAATTAATCTTCATATATTTTTGGCAATTCCAACCACACACCTGTGGAAAATATTTTTTTATCACAAACATGAATAAAAACAACATAACGATAAATATTAGATTGGCATGTTCATCATACCTGACATTACCTCCATTCTCTCAGTATATTTAACAGTATATAACTGAGGTGTGTATCCAGAATCTTTTGTTTTACTGAACCCTGAAGTACATTGTCTACCAACATCTAATATAAAACCTATTTTAACAAATAGAGTGGTTTTATTTTTAGTACACAGGGCAGTGGCATAAAAAAGCGGTTTTATAGTGTGCAACCCAAATTAATTCTCTAATATAAGTATAAAACTGAAAAAGATGTGTTATGTTCACAGAATAGAAATATAAACGAATTTAAAAAAATGAAAAGTTACCAAATAAATTGAAGAATCATTTTTGTGATGGTGAGGGGGTAACCAGGCCATCAATAAAGTTAGTATGCCTGGCTGGTTACCTCTGAACCATATTGGGTAGTTTAGAGTGTCAGCTCTTGATCCATTTATGGTACCTGCAATGTATGTGATTGTGTTGCAATAAAAGATTTATTTGTGTTTTACCTTACCTTACCAGTGGAGATTCAGAGACTATGAGTTTCAAGGGGAGTTTTGCGGTAAAAGGGTTGTCATATTGTGTCTAGGTAGAAGGGGTCCAGAGTTGCTGGCCACCCCAAAAATGTATCTGGGAATCAGGTCAGATTTCCAGGGACATACAGACACAACACTCCGGTCAAAATCCTCCCTTGAAAACAGTTGCGCGATTCACCTCCAGGTTTCCCTGTTTCAGCACAGACCAGAAAGGTAAATGGGGGCATAGGGATATGTGTATCCCAGGTATAGTCAGGGGTCCCTAGGTTAGTGGCGGTCCCCCAGTATATACCCAGATCACCAGAACCTGGTACAGTGGTTCTGGGGTGCTTCAAACATCGATAAGGTTGCAAGGCTGATTTCATGTCTATGTCCAAATTTCAAATGGATTAGAAAGTAACTCTGAAATTGAACCTAAGCGTTATTGCGTTCAACTTTTTAAAAAAAAATTGTATCGGAAGGTCTAGGAGTGCTGAAACTGAACATGCACATCTTTTCAGTCAAACCTAGTAAACAAGGGACTTAGAAGAAATTGTGAAATATTTTTATTTTAACATTGTGTATAATGGTAAATGTTTATGCACTGTATATGAGCTAAACAAAAAATACAAAACATACAATAAACATAAATGTCCTTGGCGCACTATCTGGTATATAACCTGACAGTAAAGAAGTCCAATTTGTCCTTGATGATAGGGATATTGAATCCGGAATCCAATCTTTTCTGGAGGTCCTTAGAGGTAATTGAATCGAATCTGTGTTAATATAAAAGACAGAACAACACAAATAGAGAGGAATTAATCAAAATGAATAAAAAGACCAAAATCAAACAAGATGGGGTAGAGTTTATTCCTTTCATTACGAAATACAATGGCATGGCAAATAAAATTACAACCATAATCAATAAGCATTGGAGTATCTTACATGGTGATGTGAAGCTAAAAAATATATTACCCCAGCATCCACAGATAGTTTTTAAAAAGGCTGACAACCTCAAACTAAAACTTTCACCAAGTTGTCCATTTAACCAAGTAAAGACACGTAACACAACATGGTTAAAGGAACTCAATGGATACTTTTTATGTAATAAATGTATAGGCTGCAGATATGGTCAAAAATGTAAAGTCTTTAAATCAAATATAACAGGTATATCATTCCCAATTAGGTCCTTCATTACTTGCAGGAGTCCTTTTGTGGTCTATCTGTTAGAATGCCCGTGTGGGCTTCAATATGTGGGGCGAACAGGTACAGTAGACCACTCAAGCGACGCTTGGCAGAGCATGTATATAATATTAAAAGGGGTTTGGAGACACATAGTGTCCCCAACCACTTTAAATTAAAGCATGATCAGAATCCAGCAGGGTTAATCTGTAAAGGAATCGAATGCCCAAAGCAAAACTGGAGAGGGGGAGATAAAATAAATCTGATATCCAGACACGAAAGCTTCTGGATATACACCCTAAAAACCCTGACCCCAAGAGGACTCAATATAGAGTTTGATCTGGCTTCATTTCTAAAAGATGGATAGATCAATACGATATTGTTTGGATATCTGCCAGTATATTCCTCCACCTCAATAAATCTCTTTCCTCTGAGTTCTCTATAAGATGCAATAGAGGGTATTTCCTTGTGCAACATAGGTCAAGCAACCCCCTCCGAATTCATTTTATTAGCATGCACATTAACTATCTGTCTTCTGTTGAGTTAATTTTGTGTAAATGCGGTTTTATAATTTTTTATTATCCGATGTATATGTATTAAGGATTTCATTGATTGTACATTGATAAAGTGTGCAACGTAATGAGCAATGGTTTCCAATTTGGTCATATCCAATGGGAGCCTTGCATTGATAATCCAGTGGGTTTAAATAGCCCCTATTACCACGGACACTCCATTGCCCCTGAGGAAGTGACGTCAGCAGTCACGAAACGCGCGTAGGGTGGAGTTTCTGTAGCAGTGTTACGTTGTTTACGTCTACGCATGCGCGGAGGAAAATGGGAGCTTGAGCAGTGACGTCATCGGAGGGAGACGAGGCGCTCCGAATCGAGGCCACGAAGCGGGGACAAACGCTGAATCTCGCCTCCATCTGCAGCATCCCAGCATCCTGCCACGCAAGCGGACGGCACATTGTATCACACATATAGGGACTATAAGCATGTGAGTGCACTGGTTTATAGTCTTGTTTTTATTGTATTAAATTGTGACGGTATCATACCATTGGCCCTATTCCCTTATTTTCCGGTATCACGCTGGGGAGAGGCCTCCCTCTAAGCAGAGGAGTCATCTCGCCTGGCAACATAGTAGAACTAAGGTGACGGGGAAGAAGTGAAAGATACCTTTTGAGGCCCTTTTTTAATCATTTTTAAGTAAGTAGCTGGCAACGGTGGGGGAGTTGATGTTTGACCAGAAGTACTGCGCAATGGTTGTTCTGTCTTTTATATCAACACAGATTCGATTCAATTACCTCTAAGGACCTCCAGAAAAGATTGGATTCCGGATTCAATATCCCTATCATCAAGGACAAATTGGACTTCTTTACTGTCAGGTTATATACCAGATAGTGCGCCAAGGACATTTATGTTTATTGTATGTTTTGTATTGTTTGTTTAGCATTGTCTTGCATTCCTTGTGGATAGGTGTGCCATTCTCGTCCATAGGCAGCCGCTTCCTCAGTTTAATAATTAGATCGTAGGATTCAGTTCTAAATCATTATACGTTCTTGCAAAGAGGAATTAATAATTAGAGCACTTATATATCACAAATAGATTGTTAAGTTAGGTTAATAGGTTGAGCGCTTCAGTATATGCTTTAGTTTAGTTTAATATCACCATCAACTGTATATGAGCTGTGGATTTCCAAGTCCGTAATTCCGAGCGACCAGTTGGCTACCACGTTGGTGCTGCCAAGTCTGCTCGGGTCCCGGAGTGAAAGCCACAGAGATAGCCAAGATGTGAAAGCCATTTGGGCGGAGTAGTTAGCCTCAATTACCCCCATCCTGGGCTGAATGAAAGTCATCGGATTACCATTTGCCCAGCCCAGACCTTGAGACGCCTAACCATGGGTGGTTTCTGACTAACAATTGGCAGAGGTGCCAAGCTGGCGCATGCCCCTGTCAGATTCCGAAACCATCCTTGCCCAGCTTCAGGAGACTGCCAAGTCTCTTATTGGCTGGTAGGAATTCTTTCACACTTGGATTGGCTGGATTATTTAATGAATGGGACTGAAATACTATAAGAAAGTCAGCTGCCAATCCGGTGTTGAGATTCTCTAAGACTTTGAGCGCCAAGATAGCAGAGGCAAATTTAATCTGCCAAAAGATGCTCCAAGAGAAATAGCAGCGAACTAGCTTCATAAACTTCAGGTCGAGAAATTTTCTAAGTCCCGATTTTTTCCGGCCAAATTCTAAGATTTGAACGTAGCGGTTGCAGTTTGGGATTGAAGCCGTTTTGAGTTCCAGGATGTTTGGGACTTACTCACGGTAAAGAAATTTCAAGGCCCCGGAGCTTGTACAGCACAATTGCTGAATGGACATACTGTACACTGAATAGTACATCATGTCAAGTCCTTTGAAAGGAATTGGGGAACACGTCCTTTGCGACGTGTTCCCTCCTTACCTGTCTCTGCGCAGACCTCCGCTCTGATACCAACATGTGCGCACCCCCCGCTCTGCTTACAGAGCGCACGCGCAGCTCTTCTAACGCTGCCACTGAGCTTAGCTCCGCCCCCTTGGATGTGCGCACTTCTCTCTCACGCAGCGCGCCCACGTGACGTTGTGCACCGCTCCTCAGCTGCGAGGCAACTAATCCTATGCCACTTGTTTCCTGAAGTCTATCGTGGCTCCCGCTGGGGCCGTGCCTCCACTCCGCCTCCTGTTCTATTGGCCCACACAGCTATACACTGTATACCCTGCTCATGCTCAGAGTCATTGCTGAGCATAACTACTGCACCGACACACTTTATTCGAGCAAATACCCGGTATGTACCTGGCAGATACCTGGAATGCGCCGCTCCTCACCTCTGACAAGCCCCGTTGCATTTGCCTTCCCAGCCTGGGTTCATGCCTGGCTGATTGGCGGCTGATCTGTTAAATGATAATGATTAGGATTTAATAGGCTGCAATGCTTCGCGTGTCTACCAGATGGCATAAATTCATGAATTGTAATGCAGTATATATATATATACTGTGCAGAATTGAAGCCAGCAGGAATAAAATGCTTCAATCCCTGCTTGGAAAATAACTCAATGCACTCGGGCAGAAAACAGTCACAAACCTCAATACACCCGGGTATACCCGAATTCGTGGGACTAGCCGAGCTCGAATAAAGTGTGTCGCCAGTGTAGTTGTAGCCCTGTGCTCGTGTGTCTGTTGTGCCTTTCTCCTGTACTGTGTTCCCTAGTGTTTGGATTCTTTGTGTACCGACCCAGCTTGACTATTGGAACCCCTCTGGATATCGACCCCGGCTTACCCTTGACTCTGTTACCTCTCCAACCCAGATCACAGCTATATGGGCTTCTATGATTCTAACCTCCCCAATCCCAGACCACAGCTATATGGACTTCTACGGACTTCTACGTTTCTGACCTCTCCAATCTCAGACTATGGTTTATGGACTTTTATTATTCTGACCTCCCCAACCCAAGACCTTTTCAAGTATCAGAACTAACCCGCTCTCCTACCCAGACCCGGCTACGTTGACAATCCACCTTCCAGGCATGCTTCCCCTGCTGTGGGTGCATGGTTCTATACTTCCCCACCTCAGTACCCAGGTCCTGTCTTGCTCGCAGGCAGTGCAAGCGTTACATCCTTATACTAGGCCTGACTGCAGTTACGCATATTTAATATTTTCTGCAATTAATGCTGGAACAGATAAGAAGGCAACTTTAGCAGAGATATATGGCTATATCATTGACAAATATAAGTTCTTCAAATATTCACCGAAAAATCGTGGGTGGAAAATTCGATGAGGCAAAATTATCTATGAATGATTGCTTTATTCACACAGCCCCTCTGCCTGGACGTACCAGAGGTTATTGACCAGTGCTCTGAGCTTTTGCCTGTATGTTTGACCATGGCGACTTATAAAGGAGAAAGGTCGGGATTAATCCATTTAAGATTCGTACTTCCCGAGCCTGCAATGTGCCATCACCGGCTTAGCAATAACAGGCCGACCGTCATTGAAAACATGGTGAACCTCAATCCTTGCTACCTGGCCCCGCCTGATTACCTGCAGGCACCTTTCAGCTTCAATGCTGATTTCATGAGTGATCCCAGCTGTTAAGCACAATACACCCCTGACATTGGGTCCTGTCCACCCTGTTGTCAAGGTATATAATGAAGGTAAATATAATGTACTGTACAGTAGTAACTTTAATTCGCAATTCTGTATGGAAACTTGTCTTGCATGCCTGCCATAGCACATCAATGCTTGTATACATGTGCACTAGAGTGTGAGTTGACACATGCGCATAAGCTCTATACGGTACTTAAAGCATAATTATTTTTTTTCAGAAAAGAAAGTTTGAAATTGACCGTCAAAATATGATAAGGAAGAAGTTTGATGGAACTCTAAAATCGCTATTTTTTATATTTTACCTTTTTTACTTTTATACAGTATTACCAGCTTCACAATTTTTTTGGTGACCACATACAGTACAGTAATGTACTGGAAATAATAAGTAATAAATCAATAGATTTATGTCATAACCTTTAATAAAATTTCACACCAAAATGTGTCATGCTTTTATTCAACTTCCTGGTTAATGGGGTGTATAATGCCTTCACAAATAATGGGACACTGAACCGTGATTTTGCATATTGTTCTCTAATTAGACTTTGCATGTGCAATTTATGCCGGCTAAGAAACCCCGGAAAACAATATTAATAATTTTCGGGGGCTTGGGGGGATTTCTATTCAACTCCAACATTTAACATTTGGTAGTCTTGGTCTGCTGTTCATACTGTTTACATGCTTTGTTTTCTTATTTAAGCAAAGGAAACATTTTTAAAATCACTACCTTTTTGCATATGTTGCATATTATGTGATGGATACAGCATTTGTCATACTTTATGTAACCTAATGTGAAATATTCTTATGTACAGTAGCGCCATCCTTTATTCTTACACTTCCCGCACGGCAGGATGAGTGCGGGAAGCGTGGTGACGCGGCTTGTTGCGGCGCACTGTGACGTCACAGTCACGTGCGCGCCCGGCTTCCCTGGCTTCCCCGGCTTCCCCGACACCCCTGGAGTTTAAAGTGAGGTAAGCGGGGGTGCGGGGAAGCAGAGGGGCAGAGCAGGAGCCGGGTTCGAGGTCGGGAAGGGGGGCTAAAATGCGCCCGAAGTGGAGGGGGGGGTGCGTGGAGGAAACGCGGCGGCGCGCGGTCTAGACTGGCGCCAGACGGAGTAGATCCCGGCATGCCACTGGCATTTGTAAGAATAAAGGATGTCGCTACTGTATTCTTACTGTACTGTATACAGAAATATTCCAAACAAATACGCTATGGTAGTGTTAACTTTTATTAATTTAATAAACAGTTTTAACAGCTGACAACAAGAATACAGTACATTTGACGTTCAATGGGGCTTCTAATTCCATGGGACTTAGCTGAGTCACTGGGTTTAAACGACAATTAGAGTGCTGTATGCATCTTCTACGGGGCTTCTAATTCCATGGGGTTTAGCTTAGTCACCAGTGTAAACAACAATTAGAGTGTCTTTTTGTCATTGAGAGAGATGGGGTGGGGGGTGATTAGGCCAAACCATTGACTGTTATTATGCAAACAGGACAATAAGCTTGGACATCCCCTCCCCCCCTTCTAGAAGTGCTGCCTCTCCTGTGAAAGAAAAAAATGGCTGCAGGATTAGTGTATTAAAGACCTTAACTGACTAAAGACCACCTTAAGACACACTTGCTTAAAGAAGCATATGAATAGCATTGTGGATATTCTGAACACATGATATATAAAGCTTGGCCCCCTGCGGACGCACTTACCAGAACTCCCTCCTACATTCTCTGTACGTTCTCCCTACCTACCAATTAGACTGTAAGGTCCTCAGGACAGGGATTCCTCTTCCTTAATGTTACTTTTATGTCTAAAGCACTTATTCCCATGCTCTGTTATTTATTTGATTACCACATGTATTACTACTGTGAAGCGCTATGTACATTAATGGCGCTATATAAATAAAGACATACAATACAATTAATCGATTTGTGTGGCAGTCAATACTGTTAAACTGTTACAGTAGTTACTGTACCTGTAATACAGAATTAATTTTTTCTAATACTAGGTAATGCACAGATGTCGACTATAAATACATACGGAATAAAAAAATATAAAAAGGGGAGAATAAGCACAGGCTTGAAATGGTAACGTTAGAGTACTGTAACTTTACTGTAAGGCTAATATTTAAAGTGCTTCCTGTCAGTACCATACTAACCTGTACTGTACTTGCTTGTACTACACCTTACTACATGCCAGTCACATTCCCATTACACTCTAAGAGAACAGGCAAAACGCTGCTAATATTATTTATGTAGTGGTTGCATTTTTGTTCTCACAATCCAGGGGGAGCATGTAAAAAAGGAGAAACCGTGATTGGGCGAAACGTGTAGAGTGGGCGGTCCTATCTTTGAGCACAGAAGCAAGTGGAGGAAGCAGGAGAGAGGTTGCAAACTACTAGCTCATCCACAGAAGCCGAGCGAGTGACGTCATTCTTGGGGGACAGAACGTGAGGCAGCAAGCAGCTACCATCGGCTTGCTGGGAACTGACCCAGGATCTTGATCCGAGACCGGAGGAGCGTTCAGAAGAGGCGGGGTGGTGAGCAGTGTGATGTGCAGTCTCCTCCTAACACTTGCGAATATGATGTGTCTTTTTAATATTGATACTTTGTAAGTGCGGTTTTTACACTTCTTAATATAAAGTTTTATTTATATACTGATCTGTGCTATGGAGCTATCCCTTCTTTACTGAGGTACACCCATCCATCCACACTGAGCGTAACAGCTTATCCTGAGTTCCTGAGTACCACAGCTTATGTGCCTATATTGCACTTTAATCTTGTGAGTAGGCATACATTAGAGCCAAGATTTCAGCCTGAGATTTACCCACCTATACCATTCTACTGCACTTAGAGTTGGTGTTGTCGTTTCTCCTTTTTTACATGCTCCCTCTGGACTGTGAGAGCATATTTTGATGTATTTGGACCCATGGAGACAGGCCCTACCATAGGGTTTGAGCAGGGAGTTCCGACATCTTTATTGATTTGTATTTCACATTCATAGCACTTGATTATTTTATCATCTCGTTGTTTTTTACAACCTTATTTTTCACTTTAAGAATAGTGAGCACTCTTTGTTTTGTGCCTTATGGTAATGCGTAGCTCACCACAAACGAAGCGGGCCGCGGTGCTGAGGTAGGGAATTGAGAAATGCCAACCCACAACAACGCGGGCGCGCCTAGGATGTAGATTGGTCGTGCAAGCCGGATCAGGGTTATAGAGTGCAGAGTAGTCGTATATACTTGCCAGGTCAGGATTGGAGAATAGCGGATCATTTGGGTACTTTGCCAAGTTCAGGATTGTAGAAGAGCGGATCGTCGGAGTACTTTGCCAAGGTCAGGAACGGAGAGAAGCGAAGTCCAAGCAAATTAGCAGCATTTAGGCAACAAAGGGTTAATCAGGCAGACAAGGCAAGACAAGGTATCAGAACAGAATGCAGTAGGGCACGGCGTCACACTGACTATGCTTAGCAAAGGTAAGCTGAAAGTGAAGGGTATAGAATGGAGGAGGCTCCAATAGCAAGCAGGGGTTGAACCAGGAAGTGAATCGTCATAGGCTGCTAGTGCACACAGGTGTGTCCAATGATGCAGCCAATCAGGTAGGAGGTTGCTTGCAGCCCGCACGTACCACAGGGTTCAGAGTGCGGGACTTGGAGTGTGTGATACTCCCACGCCGGTTCTGTGAAATATCAGAGCAAGGGCAGAGCCTGGAGCGCGTGTCACTGCCATGCTGGTCTTCTTTAACACAGAGCGGGGATGGAGCCTACTGCGCGTGTCAGCGGGGAGACTAGACGAGCGCCCACAACATACAGCCAGGTGAGGGATGGGATTAGAGGCCGCAAAGGGCGAAACAGACTGCGCTGGGTCCGCGCACGCGCGCGTCACAGGACCGGAGGGCTGCGCTATTTGAGTGTCTGTGACCGAAGGGCCAGTAAAATGAGGAGATGGTCCCTGAACGCCAGAACGGCGAATCCTCACCCTTATATTATCACCTTTACTTGTATTGTTTTTGCATTTAGTACAGTGAGTATGTCTCTCCAGAAACTCTTTATTGATTTTACTAGTTCCTCCTTGTTTGCTGGTTTCACAACCTTTTTTAAATGATCCTTCAGCGCATGCCACAACAGTTCTATAAGGTTCAAATCTGGTAATCTGGAACAGTAAGGAAAATAAAATGGTAAATTAGTTGAAAATATCAAATCAGTTTAAAACAATGAGAAACAGTTACTGTACACTGGAGCACGGACTCTGCTAGTGATTAAACCCAGTTGATCCCACTCGCAAGAATATAGACAGAAGAGGAGGTAGGTTGTGGGTCATTGTCCTGGAAGAACCGGTGACCACCAGATAGGAAATCATGCCTAATTTATTGAACAATATGGGTTACAATTTTCTCTTGGAAGAATACTTTATCAATGATTCCTGGATCAAGAGAAGAAAAATGATTAAAATACTTTACATTATGGTACAGAATACACTACTATACTGCATAACGGTACAGCATGTGACTTTGTGCATTACTGTACAGTACCTTCAAATATCACTATGCATCCTTATCCATGTCTAGAGATAGTACACCACACATGCATCTTCAGTGGTTGCTTGTGCCGCGGTTTCAGTGACATGTTTTTTTTTGCAAGGCAAAAATGTAAAATCTCTCAAGAGCTACAGTTATCCCATCAGAAAAGATAACATCCTGAAAAGTCTCGCCACTTTCAATCCATTCCCGTGCTTGGTCCACTCTCTTAATCTTGTTCGGCTCCCTTATCATAGAATAAGCTCTGTAATGATGAGGAAGACTTTTACAGGTACTGTACAGTAAAACCACACTTTTACCTACAACACTTTACCTGTACTGTACAATACTGCACAGCACTGCATTAATCATAAACCCTGTTCTATCACTCTACTGTAGGAGCTACTGTACAGTGGAACACATTGGGTACTGCTCCGTACAGTGCTGTAACAAGCAGCATTACACTTCCAAGAACAAAACTATTGCATTATAAACTACACTGTAAGTCAGTGAAACACTTACTTGACACATCCATATGTCCAGCCAAATCATCAGCCAGATGCTGGTCTCAGATACTGTCATATTATGATTCTTCTCCAGAACCATCTTGACCGCACACTGCTCATCATTAGCCTTACTGATTTCATCCACCAAATGCTTTGCATCCGACAGTTTTAAAAAAAAGAGAAAACTTTGTTAGGCCCAAAATGAATTTCAAAGACAAAAAGGAAAAATAACTCATCTTTTGTAATGCATGAAGCTTTTACAGTAAAAATTGCATCAAGAAAAAAACTGAGGGACTCGGTTTTACACTTTTAGTCTGTCCATGGGCATGAAAGCAGACAGTGCTATGTGCTAACTTGATGCCCAAAGTAACCAGCGTTTGATCTGTACAATTCTGTGTCCTCTCTTGTACATATCCTATATTCTCATGCTCAGATCCTTTGAAATAACTCACTGCTTTAGAAAAGAAATCGAACACAGAGGAATGTATATTCGATGTATATTCAATGTACATTGAATCAACAGAAGTGATGGTGTATTTATAATGAACTTTTAAAAGTAAAGTATATGCCCACTTTTAACACCTGTAGCTCATGGCCACGCCCACCAACAAATGCCACAAGGGATACTGTGCATAAAAGGTGAGACAAATTGCTTATCCTTCCACATGCTAATCCCTATCTGAATGAGCTCTTGTCCAGATACTGTATTGGGCATTCTTCCATCTTCGTACATGGATAAACCACGATTCTATGGATGCAGGAACCTGCTTTCTTCTGCTGTCCTGACCACAAAAAAGCAAAGGGCGTTAGCTGTTTCCAAGCCAAAGCCAATGGTGCCTAAAGAAAAGGTACAGATTGGCTTGGCTACCAAGGCAAAGATCCTTGGCCCTTGGAATATAAAGAAGAAAATGGCCAAAGTCGTCAATTATGTTATTTGGAAGGGCCGCTCAAGTGCCCTTGTACCCACCAAAGCCGAATCGGACATCTCACACTTTTCAATTCCATCACCCACCGCCACCAATGCCCAAACAGCCACCAGCTCTGACCCTTTGCCCATCGAGGTCTGACCAGATACCCCCCAATCACCTCCTGCACACAGCCACGCTGAGGTTCGACCGGATACTCCACATTCAAAACAACCCAGCCACGCAGAGGTTGGACCAGATTCCTCCCACTCTCCTCCTGCACCCAGCCACGCTGAGGCTCGACCAGATGACACCATCCTACCTTGCACCAGATGCATTTCAGTCGTCTGTTTGCTGGATGTTTTTAGTGGTTCCGAAATACCGGACAACACAAGCGAGCAATACAGGGACAGAATGGAGGACAAGATGAATCTTCTTTTTGAGAGAATGGAGAGGATGATAGGTGCATGGGTGTTCACATGGAGAAGATTGAGAGGAACATTGTAGGGCTCAATTCTAGTTTGGAATCCCTGCCCCTTTATGTCCGACACAGGAGCAGGAGGGAGACCTGGTGGCACCTTCTTCTTCCATGGAGGAACCGCATACACTCCCCCATGCACCCTCTCCGTCCCTGGATTTGACCTTCACAGTGCCAACACCAAACACACCAGTGGAGGCCCCCCCGCTCACCCCCTCTGTCTCCAGGATATACCCTTCTGTTGGAGTCGATGACAACCCCGGTAAGAGGACAGTCACCACAGGAGGAAAGCATCCTCCCAGACCATCTACCCCCGCCCACGGCCAGGAGCTACCCGGTCCAGAATGTAGGATTTTATAGCTCCCAGACATCATGCTTAACGACTTCCTGCTGAGCGTCCAGGAGAAATACAAGATCAGATGCGTTGGTCTACCACATAAATTTGCCTAGTTCATTTTTAAACACCCTGTCAGTTTTGAGATGTACAGCGACAGGAGCCAAAATTTAAATTATGAAGGCAATAAGACCAAGAAGGGCCTTCCTGCAAATTTAAGGAGAACTATTATGGATGAAGGGAAGCACTATTTCAATGTGAACGGGCTTCTTGTGAGAACCGTGAGAGACAGCATCAATGGCCTTTTGAGGCATTAAAGGGCTCTTTCCTGGAGGTCCATCGACTACACATGTTAAATTTATTTACAATTAAAGATGCACCACAAATGTTTTTAATATAATAAAAAAAAGTTGGGTTGTTTTAAAATGATTTAATCGTTTAATGCTTCTTTTCTATTTTGCATGTCATGGAGCTGGGCGAAGACAAAGCACAGGAAACACCGCCCATTGGTGCAGTAAACTGTCCCAGCAATACTGCCAGGTGAGACACCTTATGTAAACCCCTAGTCCTAATGTAAAGTGCTGTATCCCATACCATGCATGTTTTTTCTCCCGCAACCTCAAAAAACCTAAGGTTTAATAACGTAATGTACAGAAGTCATGCTTTAATAATTTTTTCAATTTCTGCTTTACATGTGCATGTCTGGAGCTGGGCGAAGACAACGCTCAAGAAACACCCCCCTTGGTGCAGGAAACTCTCCCATCAATACTACCAGGTAATGCATTGTGCTAATATCCATGCATTCCATGTCATTTCCCCCAAAACCCCTAAAAAAACTAATGTAAACCCCTGGTACTAATGTAAAGTACTGTACCCCATGCCATGCATGCTCTGTCTTCACCAACCCTCACAAAACAAGATGATTTAATAATGGACTGAACTGTAGTCATGCTTTAATATTTTTTTCCATTTCTGGTTTGCATGTTCATGTCTGGAGCTGGGCGAAGACAACGCGCAGGAAACACCTCACTTGGTGCAGGAAACTCTCCAAGCAATACTGCCAGGTAAGACACTGTGCTAAAATCCATGCATCCTTTCACCCCTAAAAACCTAATGTAAAACCATAGTCCTAATGTAAACTGCCTTGCGTGCTTTTTCTCCCATGACCCCAAAAGATCAAAGGATTTAAAAATGTAATGTTCTGTAGTCATGGTTTAATATTTTTTTCATATGTAGTCAATGTACAGTAAAGTACTTTATGCCATGTCCTTTCTCCCCAACACACCAAAAACTCAGGATTGCATAATATATAGTGCGATTATTAATATTGAATTTTGTGTCTTTCTTTACAGACAAGGATGTCACAGAAGAGCCAGCCAGTGTGAAGAAGATAAAGGCAAGAAGATTGTAAATTTGGAAGAAGAGGCGATGTTGTATTTTTGAATTATTCATTTTTACCTTCTTATCTTGTACAAATAAAACTTGTCTTTAAACATTCTTTTTGGCGTGTTCATGTTGTTACTGTTTAGATACATTTACAGTAGTACTATACATAAAGTACTAAAGGCACTTAAATATACTGGATATAAATATCTCATTGACATACAGTACAGTAAATACTGTACTGTATAAATATAGAAAATAAAAGTTGTTTATACTGTTTAGATACACTTACAGTCATACAGTACTATACACAAACTACTAATGTCATTTAAATATATATAAATATCTAATTCACATACCGTATAGTATACACTATATAAATCTTGAAAATTTTGTTTTTACTGCTTAGACTTACTGTACAGCAGTACTATACATAAATTACTAATGTCATTTAAATATATATATACATATCTCATTAACATACAGTATACCTTATATAAATCTTAAAAACAAGTTACTTTTACTGTTTAGATATACTTAGTCATACTACTGTATATATAAAGTATTAATGTCATTTAAAAAAATATATATTGACATACAGTATATACTGTACTGTATAAATCTAGAACATTTGTTTTTTCTGTTTTGATAAACTTACAGCAGTACTAATGTAGACATCTAGCGACTCGGTGAGGAAATGTACTTTACAGTACTGTAATTCATGCAACTAAAGTAGTAATTTTATTCTCAACAAGGTTCCATATTGACACGCATGCACAGAAATGTGATGACACGCATATATCCGTTTCAACAAGGTTTAAGGTTCATCTTTTTAATCTTCCAATTACAATTACACACACTTGAAGTACTATAAGGGAATAAAAGACAGGTTGCATTGCAATTATATTTTTAAGACAATAATTCGCGATTGCCCTATTGAGTTTCTCGATGGTATTGCATACTATGCTAAAATACAATTTTCTGCAATTGATTAAAACACTAGTAAACTTGCGCCTTAACGCGTGAATCAAGAAATCACTCACCAAGCTGGGGTGTGCCATGAATTTAAACCCGCAAGAAGGTCAGATAAGGGCTGTTGCATCTGTACTGTAACACACTGCTCATGTTGCCGCCAGTGTTGAATGTAAGCAGATCTTACAGTTTTTGATTCCAACCACTTTACTTCCCATCTGCCGCTAAGTCAATGCTACTTAAGTCTAATCAGATATTAACTACATATTCTAGTGGCAAAGCTTCATCTATTCTCCAATGTGTCTGTATTGATCCCCCATTAGTCATTTGTAAGTGACCATGCTATACAGCACATGACCCTTGGGCATGTTTCCAATAGAAAAGCCACATAACATTAAACTCGCAAGGCTTTGTTTGGCTCTTTTTCAGACCTTATCAAAACATTTGAAATCCTAAGTTTAATAATAAACTGCTTTGCTCTCTAAACCGTTTCACCCCTGAACTTTTACATTTGCAACACACTAGTTTGTGCCCCTTGGTACTCAACATAAACTCCATAAGATGTTCATAATTTTCATGTTTTATGTTACTTTAACAATATACAGTATGCAAACAAAATAGTTTGAAAGAGAAGTTAGCCACAGTGACTACATTATTTTTTATAAGTGAACACAAAGTCAAACTAAAAAGTTAGCTATAAAAAATAATTTGTGCTTAGAAGTCAGAGAATTATAACTGCACAGAAAAAGTATTACAATTTTTAATATTGTTGACCAGTTTCACAAAAAATAGTTTGTTACATTCTGCAGATTGTTTGCCCGTTTGTGAAAATATTGACATATGCAGCTATTTGGAGTAAGCTTAATAAATTCAGAAAGACACAGTGGTTTGCTCATAGTTATTATTTATAATACTTGTCAGTATTGCCACTAGGCACGCAGCAGGAAATTGACACATGTTTCTGTTTGTTTAACAAGCATTACCTTGATAGCACTACAAAAAAAAATCAAAAGTGCTTTGTAACACCAAAAATTATAGGCACAGAAGCTGGATATAAAAAATGAGAAATGCTATTTACAAGTTTGTTATAGCTGAATTGGAAATAAATTAAATGATGGAAAATGGTGGGAAGAATTATTAATTGCCACTTGTGGTAAAATACCAAATGAGGGAGAAAGAATAGGTAGTATACTACATTTAATTGAACCAGTAGATAGTTGATAAGCTACTGTTACTGTACAAGCTTTCAAATTTCACAGTTTTATACTTCAGGTAGCTTGAACAAAAAAGGTGTGGTGTTTACAACATCATTTACATACCACAGATAATTTCCTCATGAATTTCAAATAATTTGTAATGATCTTATTTCAATAAATATGTAAAAACATACAGATTTGTTGCCGATAGAATACAACCACATGCGTTTTGTGAAAACATCAATTAGTAAATGTGGAAATTTCTTTATTAAAATTGATTTCATGTAAAGAATGTGAAAAACATATATGAAATTAATCTTTGCTTTACTATGGGGATACTTTTTATTTGATTATTTTTATCATCTGATAAAACACAAATTCTTACATATAATCCTCCTTTTAGGATGCACTGTAAAAATGCATCTTTACAGCCAGTAAAGTGCATCACATTTGCATCTCATGTTTAAAATGAAGCCTTATTCACAAAGCAGTGATAAGTGGTTTAGTGGGCGATAAATGCCTTTATAGCATGATACTGCCTGATCTGCTATTCACAAAGCAGTGATAACAGTGCAGTAACGTGCTATAATGGCTTTTTATTGCCCCTAAACAGTCAGAGACAAAAAAGACATCCGATAGGCCAAAAAATGGCAAACCCACCATTTTTTTGCCAGAAACTGCTATTCACAAAGCAGTGATAAGTTTATCATAGCATTAAAGCTCGCCATCTTTTTTCAACAGCTAAAGGCTGGCACAAAGAATATTGAGATATGCATAAAAGCATTATATTTTTTCAGCACAGCGTTGATACCAGAGGCCGGCAGGGGCCTCCGGGGACCCCCAGTTCACCCGTGGGTCTCCCGGACACCTGCGTGGACCACCTGAGGAACCCTGTCGGGGGTACAGGGGGTGGGTTGTGTATTGGTGGGTAGTACAGTATATATTGTAATGTTTATTGGGGGCAGAGGGGGTGAGTGAAGGGCCAAGTACCCCCTTCACTCACCCCCTCTGCCCCCAATAAAACTACTATTGAGCCTTAACCCCTTCATTGCCTTAGCGGCTAGCTGCTAAGGTAATGAAGCTGCTTTGTTTAATTTTTACTAGTAGTGTGCCGGAGCAGGAGGTCTCCTGAGCTGAACCCCTTTTATTTCAGCTTCAGGACCCCTTGCTTCCCGAGTTACAGCCCTGGTATGGGGCATCGGGTGCCGGTATCACCGCCATTTTAAAATTGTCTGCATCACGTGACCGGGTTATTTAAATAATGGAGGAGAAACCGGCACCCTATACCAGGGCCTGTAACGTGGGAAGGAGCAGGGGGTCTTCTGAGGTGAACCACGTTGATTTCAGACTCAGGGACCTCCTACTTCCTGAGATACAGGCCCCGTTGTGGGTGCCGGTATCCCCCTCCAGGATTTAAATCCCGTGGTCACGTGACACAGGAGATTTAATAGCACAGGGGATATCGTCAACCCATAATATGGCCTGTATCTCAGGAAGTAGGGGGTCCCGAGGCTGAAATCAATTCGGTTCAGCTCAGGATACCCCCTATTCACACTCACTATTTAAAAAAAAAAAAATATTGCACGATCGCCTGTAAGAGCCGTGCATAGAGACACTTCATCTCCATGCAGCTTTTCAAGATTGCACTTTTTTCTATCAGTTTTCGTGCTATAGGATTTATAGCACGATAGCACTGACACAGGAAACAGGTCGGACGATAGTACATTTTTTATCGGCCTTAAAAAATGGATTTCATTTCCTTGTGAATCCTGTTCTTGGCTTCATGTCTTACAGCGTGATAAATAAATGCATAGGGGTCTATGCTATAAGCCTCGATAAGCCACTTATCGAGGCCTTTCCGCCAAAAAGGCCTACTGCTATTCAGTAAGCCTCGATAAGTTGTAGATAAAAGGTTTTTTCGGCATTTAAAAAAAATTGCCACGCAAGCAGCGATAAGCCATTTATCACCAGGTCTTCACATTCGTGCAATTCTAGTAGCCTCAAGTAGGTTATTGAGGCTCTATAATGGTGATTTCCTCTAAAAATCCTACCGCTAGGAAAAGGTGCTGTGAAGGTTGTGAGAACCTGCCGATAAGGTGGACAAAGAGGACATAGAAAAGAAAATGCTTTTTTTATACATTTTGATTTAAGCCTGGAAACTTTGGAGCTGACACATATTGCTTTGTAATTGTGAGCCTGTGGTCTTGAAAAGTAGGGGTTCTAATAAATACAAGCGTTCATCTTTCGGACCTTATTGTGTCACCGCTTACGTTATGAAGGTATTAAATAGTACTTGTCAATGTTAAGGTTATATAGGGTACATGAAGGTTTCTGTTAAGCAGGGTTGGTGGATAGTCCTATCTGGAGTTCTTATAGGCACAGTTCAAGCAATATCCTAAATGTGTGTTTTTTCTAATAAATCAGTTCTGTACTATGACAAAATACTTGTAGTTTAATAATTATTATTAAAAATATATTAAAGTACATTATTTATTAATTCTCATTTAACATGCATTTTGGTTTGTAGATAAAACATTTGGAATTGTCACCCCCTTCCCCTTCCACAAGCTCTGGTTCTTGAGGCCTGCCCTCTCTCTAGCAGTGCACCAATTATATATCTAGTAACTAGCTCAAGAGTCAAAGCCTATCAGAAAGGGTTGGAACCTAATTTCTCGTTATGCACCATCCAGACTCTTGCGTTCTTATCAAGGATGTTTTCTTTCTACCCCCTTTGTATCTAAAGCCCTCTCCCGCCTTAAACCTTTTTCACTGACTTCCCCACACATCTGGAATGCCCTTCCCCTCAGTACCCGACTAGCTCCCTCTCTATCCACCTTTAAGACCCACCTTAAGACACACTTGCTTAAAGAAGCATATGAATAGCACTGTGGATATTCTGAACACATGATACATAAATCTTGGCCCCCTGCAGACGCACTTATCAGAACTCCCTCCTCCTGTCTCTGTACGTTCTCCTTACCTACCAATTAGACTGTAAGCTCCTCGGAGCAGGGACTCCTCTTCCTTAATGTTACTTTTATGTCTGAAGCACTTATTCCCATGATCTGTTATTTATATTATATGTTATTTATTTGATTACCACATGTATTACTACTGTGAAGCGCTATGTACATTAATGGTGCTATATTAATAAAGACATAATACAATACAACTTTTAAAATGTTTTCTATAGTGAAAAAAATGCTTTGTACATTACAAACATAAACAATGTATCTTTAAAGAGTTTAATTATTTATTTTAATGCTACAAGTATTTTCTCATTGTAACAAACTGATGTATTTAAAATATCACACATGTAGGATATTGCTTGAACTGCAGCTTTAATTAAATATACAAGAAAAAACAAAAAATAAAAATGTGCCAAATGGGATGTTACTACGAATATGGGCAATAAGCAAGATTAATAAAAATATATATATATAAAAAAATAAAAACAAAAAACATGTGACATGAACCAGACCGGTGCGTATAGGGTATTGCTGAAAAAAAAATATATGAGTGAGACAGTCACAACCCAATGAATGGCGCAGCTTCTTGAAACAGGGAACCCCCAGTCCCTGATATAAACGTGACAACAAAGAAGAAAAAAGTTAGAAGCGCAGTCAATATGGGGTTGTGGTCAAACTCTATATCTTTATTAATATATCTTGTCCAAGGGATAACCCTCTAGGACAACAACAACATGAAAATCAATACATGAATGGTATTATTAAAAACTGTGCAGATGAAGCTGTTGTGCAATTGCACTTGATGGGTCTCCAAGGGGTTAAAAACGGGAGTAGCCCGATAGAGAGTCTCAGTCCTGCAAGCTGTGCACTGCCCGGGCAGGTTTAGGTAAAGAGGGGTACCCCAGGGTTGAGACAATGCTCAATATGCTCACCCTTGATCCACTTTGGTCCATGGGGGTCCAGTAGTATTCTTTAGTCCCGAAATCCGCTCCGGTGCACGCTGCTCAGATGCGCTAGGGCGCACGATAGCAGACAGCCCTCCGGGTGTCCGGGTCTGATGTCACTTCCGGCTGTGACGCACAGACCCTTCCCGGTAGTCTCTGGGCTTCGTCTGTCAGCTCTCCTCCTCCTGATGGTTGCCGATGACCAGGCAAACAGGTTTTGATCAGCTGGAGCCCAGCGTATGGTGTTAACAGCTCTACTCCACTGCACTGAATGGAAGCAAACACCCTATTGCTCCTCTTCCTACGCGTTTCACCAAAAGGCTTCGTCAGGGATATCATTGCACCAGTGCCATATTGATTTATAGCCAAGTTAATTGCAATGGCTCAATTAGTGTCATAGTGAACTTCAATATTGGTCCAATAACTCTATTATCTTAATGGACTGGTGCTGCTGATATAAATGACTGGTTCATGTCACAAAAAGAAAAAAACAATGCTTAAACAAAAAACATGATATAATAAAGATTGATTACTATATTTGATAAATTTAAAAATTTAAAAATTTAATAAAATTTCATTTAAAAATACATTCTTTTATAAATTAATCGGTGTTGGTCATTATTAAACAATTGAATTCATCAATATGTATTATTTATTAATAATTTAGCTACACAGTTAAAACACATTTTATAACCCACAAATATATTTAAATGAATAACTAGCTAACTTGATTACAAAAAATCAATACATGAAATAGATAATATATTAAACACTCATAAAAAGAATTTAAAACATATAAAATCAGATAAAGGATTAAAATAATTTAAACCCTCAATTGATAAATGGTATATGAGACAGATAACAATTATTGAAAAGCTAAAAGATCCAGCTCTTCAATCAGACCCACTGGACTCATTGTTTGTAATTTGAAAATCCAGTAGGTCTCCTGTTTCCTGAGTTTTAAAAGTCTGTCACCCCTCATGGTTGTATGGCTAATGTGTTCAATTCCCACAATGGATAATCCTCCTATATCTTTATTGTGGGCTGTTAAAAAATGACGTGAAACCCCATGTCCATGTAAGCCTCTCAAGATGTTTCTCCTATGTTCAGTAAAGCGTTCCTTTAAACTTCTCTTTGTGCGGCCTATATAATAAAGGCCGCAAGGACAACTGAGCAGATAAACAACGTATGTCGTATTGCAGTTAATGAACTGTTTTATTCTAAATTTTTCTCCTGTTACGTTGGATACAAACTCAGTACACTTATTTTTAATGTGTTTGCAGGTTAAACAATTAGTACGTTCACATTTATAGCAGCCACCTGGGCATGACGGTAACCATGTGTTTTGATCAGTTCCTGTTTCATTCAGTCCAGTTTTACTTTGCTTTAAAATAGTGGGAGCTAAAACATTCTTCAAGTTTCTCGCTCTTCTGAAAACAATCCCTGGTTTGTTTTGTAATGTTTTTCCTATGATTGGATCATTTAATATGATCCCCCAATGTTTTTTGAGAATCTTTTTGATATCATTACAGGCCCCATTGTATTTCATGATGAATAAACAGTTATCTCCATCTTTGGGATCCGTGCTAGCTACCTGGTCTGTTTTTTTAGAGATTTGTTTATCTTGTATCAGACACAGTCTATTTTGTCCCTTCACCTTTTAAAGTGCTGCATCGAATCTGTCTTTACTATACCCTTTGGCTAAAAATTTCTTATAAAGTGCATCTGCTTGTTCCTTAAAATCCGACTCTTTTGAGCAATTCCTAAAGATTCTTAAAAATTGCCCATAGGGTATATTATTGATCCAGGCCTTAGAATGATTACTTGTCCGCTCTAAATAACTGTTGGCATCTACTTTTTTAAAAAACGTTTTGGTTAAAATTTTATCCCCCTCACTAAATAAAACTAAATCTAAAAAATTGATAGTGACTGGATGGTGTTCATGGGTGAACTGTAGGTTTACTTCATTATTATTCAAATAAATATAAAATTGTAAAAGCTCTTCTTGTGTACCCTTCCATATTATTAAAAGGTCATCTATGAACCGTTTATAAAAATAAATGTTATTAAAAAAGGGATTGTTCTGCCAAATATTCTCTATCTCCCATTTACCCATAAAAAGATTGACAAAACTGGGGGCAAATTTGGTCCCCATAGCCGTTCCAATTCTCTGAATGTAAAATTTATCATCAAATAAAAAATAATTATTTTTTAAAATAAAATCTATACTTTTTATTATAAACGATCATTGCTCATTACTCATAAAGGGGTCCTGTTTTAAAAAATAGTCAACTGCTTCTATTCCCTTCTCATGGATAATACTTGTATAAAGTGCAGTGACGTCACAGGTTACCCATATAAGATCGTCAGCCAATTTCATGTTCCCCAATATATCTAAAATGTGTTTAGTATCTCTTGTGTAAGATTTCAAATTTTTTACATGTGTTTGAAGGAACGAGTCAACAAATTCGGACAAGTTTGAAGTTAGAGAGTTTATTCCCGATATAATCGGGCGACCTGGCGGGTTTATAAGGCTCTTATGAATCTTGGGTAGGTGATACATTATTGGTGTACTAGGATTTTCCACATAAAGGAACTTAAACTCTGATTGATTCAGTACACCTTGCTGTTTCCCATCTTTTATTAATTGTAAAAGATTTTTTTGGAAGATAATCAGCGGGTCTGTCTTGAGAGTGGAGTATGACTCCCCATCTCCCAAAATTCTAAAGGCTTCAGACACATAGTCAATTCTATCCTGTATTACTATCCCTCCACCTTTATCTGCTTGACGGATAATGATATTTTGATTATTTTTCAAATCATCAACAGCTTTCACCTCTGTTGGTGTAAGGTTTGGTCTTGTTTTAGGGGGGTGCTCACAAAGGGTCTCCAAGTCTTTCAGAACAAGATCAAAAAATACCTCTACATTAGGACCTTTAGACTGAGTTGGATTAAAGTTAGACCTGGGTTTAAAGTTAGAGTGTATTGTTCTGTACTGATTTCCCATTGGATTCAAGATTAGCTCTGGTTCTAAAGGCCCCTCATTCTCCTCCAAGAGTGCAACCATTGATGCTAAGCATTCTTTTTCTTTTTCCTGCACAGAACTGTCATATATAGGAACATTTTTAATACCGTTCTTTAGAAAATGTCGCTTTAGTGTTAATTTTCTTGTAAACCTGTGCAGGTCAATAAATAAATCAAATAAAACTGGTCCACTAGTTGGGGCGAAAGAGAGGCCTTTCTCCAATACTCTACTTTGGTCTACTGTAAGGGGAAAGCTAGACAAATTGAAAATACTTCCCTTATTGGTTTCCCTGGCTATTTTGCATTGTCTCTTTCTTTGAACCTCCTTGCCCCCTCTGCTACCTCTCATTCTAACCTTTTTAGATCTTTCTGTGTTTGTACTAGTTGCTTCTTTCTCTTTTCCAGGAGTAGTATTTCTTTCTCCCGAGCTTCTTTTAAATCTGGGTCTTTCTTCTGTTTTTGATTTGGGTGCACTATCTTCTTTCCGCTCCTTCCTTTCTCTAAAAAAGACCCACTTGGTGTATTTCTGAAACTTTCCAGAAAACCAGACCTTGTCTTTGGTCTAGCTCCTAGATTCCCTTCAATGTGTGAGACCTCATTTATTCTAAATGTATCAGAGGCAGGTCTAAATGAATCCTGACCTAAATCCTTAGGCGTTGAGTAACCTCCCCTATTGGGTACTACCGAATTGGTATTCAAGGGCCTATGATTTGGTTTCTCAATTTCCCTACTTTTAGATTTTTGTGGGGCAGCTACATTCCTCCCTGAGTCACTGGGGTTTTTATATGATTGTTCAGTAACAGGGTTGGCCCTTCCAATGGAAGTTTGATAGGACCTACCCAGAGACTGATATAGATTCTTCATATTGTTCTTGGGTCTAAATTTATCATTTTTCTCATATTTCTTTGCCCAATTTCTTTGTTTGTTGGTGGAATAATCTATATAATCCCTTTCAAACTTATTATTTTTGGAAGATATTAATTCTTCTTCAAATCTCTCGAGTTTCAAATCTGTAGTTTCCATCAAATCATTAAATTCAATCGTATCGCTAAACAATTTTAATTCACTTTGTAGCTGATCTATTTCCTCAGCTAGATTTTCCAAAACCTTTTCCCTATATGTGATGAGTAATCTCATAAGGGCAAAGGTACTAACATCTAAGATTTCATTCCAAGATTTTGTAAATTCAGAATCTTCAAATGTAGGGTCTTTCAAGAGCCTTAGGCCTCTTGGGGCTCTTCCCTCTTGTAAGTATTTTTTAAGGAAATATACATCCCACCAGTGGCGAGCCTCCAGTTTCAGGAGGTTCTCTAATCTGACAAACTCAGAAGAGAGATCACACACATCTTCTTCTACAATTGTTGTAGTATTAATACGTTTTTCACCAATGAGATGTCTATTTCTTCTAGTCAATCTATCGCTTCCTGTTCTGAAGCTCGCCATTGGTCAATGGGATATTGACAGAGGGACTTTTATACAGAAATTCTTTAAACAGTCAATTATATAAAATAATGTTCCAATTGGAATAATGAACCAGATATTCAAAATTAACAACCCATAAGGCAGCACTTGAGGTAATTGTAACATAATTAAATAACCCTGAACAAAGCGATCGATTACAGAACAACGGTTAGATCTGTTGTTTACATAATCACTTGTCAGTGTGTAGATTGTATTGATGCACATATTCAAATGAAATAAATACTTTTAAAAGAAAAAAGTCGCTTGAACTGCAGCTTTAACATATAAAGCTAATCATTGTGATAGTGGTGACATATGGCCTCACTGGTGACATACGTTTAAACATTTTACAATCATGGATAACCCATTCAATACATGTTTTCTTCTGTCATCGATCAACAATTGCAGTCTTCCTATGGTCAATACAATTACTGGCTTGCCCTTTCAATCAATCAATCAATCCTTCACTTTTTGTAACTCGTTTTACATATTAAGTTTTTTTTGTGTAGGGGGGAATTTTATGTCAAAATGCTTCCAAGATTGACTAACAATTATCACTAACCGCTAATTGCCACGACAATTATTTACTTTTGGGTACGTGACAAATCATGGCATTAGAAACATCTGTTTTTCATTGTCTAACCAAGGTTTACGAATAGGTATGTCACACCTTCAATAAATATCAGTTTTAACGATTTGTGCATCATACACAACTGATATTCATTGGTTCTAAACACACATGGAGGATATTGTTCTAATTATATTTATTAACAGCTGTCATTATTTCAAGTCAGGTGGCTTCATTACGTACCTACTTAAACCAAGCAAATCTTACACTTACTTCGTGGTAGAGATGCGGATGCAGAGATGGAGATGATGAGATGAGAATCCTGGCTTTAGAGGAGAGGGAGAAGAGAGAGGAGAGGGGAGAGAGGGAGTAGAGAGGAGTGGAGGGAAAGAGGGAAGAGAGGAGAGGAGGGGGGAGAGGGTAGGGTAGGAGGAAGAGGAGGAGCAAGGGGATAGGAAAGCAGAGGATGGAGAGGGGGAGAGGTAATGATGGAGGTGGTGCCCCGCCCATGCTTATACCGTGAATGAACACATTTGGAGGGGCTGACTGAGGACTAAATAATTATCCAATATCGCTTGAGTTCAGCAGCAATCTTGGCTCTTCATGCAGAGTTAAGAGAAGATATAGATCCTGTAACAGGCAGAGGTTGTGCAGTCCTTGGCCTTGTTAATATGCTGAGCTCATTACATCTTGTTTCTGTGTCTTTTCAGACAACTGTGGGCATAGTAGGCGGGGTCTCGCAGTCGGCATTCTCGTGGGCCCTTAGCCAGTTTCTATGTGCACTGACTAGACACGCTTGGAATTATATATCTTTTCCTAGACAGCGGACAGAGTGGCTGGAACTTAGGAATGACTTTTATAACATAGCCGGGCTACCCTGCGCGATTGTAATGCGTAGCTCACCACAAATGAAGCGCGACCGTGGTGCCGAGGTAGGGAATTGGTAGGGAAACACCAAAGGGACCATCTCCAGGCTCCATTCGTGTGACGACATGGGCAACGCACGGCGCACGCTAGCTACGCACAAATGCCACACGGACACAGGCAAGCAAGGGGATAATTCACTCAACTATTCCACAGCTGCTACTAGTTACTCTGACCCTGCCTATCAGTACACAGTATACCTGTGATTACTTATTGCTCACAGCTCCCTGCTGCTTCTCCATTGGCTGCTTGTTCCTTATAGGCTCATCCAGTCCTCTTGCAAACTGGCTGAGAAAAAACTCTGTTCTTGTGACTTGTGCTTACCTCTAGCTGTTGCTGTCATGCCTTTGCCTTGTCTTGCTCCCTGTACTGATACAGTGGCCATTATTTGAACACTTCATGCATTGTATACCTCGCAATACCCATGTCATGGTGCGTGATTTCTTCCAACCTTACCGCCTATAGATGCGAGTGCAGAAAATGGCATTTTTGTGTTCTGGTTTTAAACACCTGAAATTGACACAGTAGCACAGTAGCACAGTACTGTACACATTACAATTCATTCATTTCATTGCACACAAAGAAACAGAATCCATGAAATTCAAACAAAGCAACCGCGATAAACACAGGTGCCTGGGGTGATTTGCCGCATTAATGTTCGCATAACGGCCGCTGCATCTGTTTATTCCCCTCAGCTTGCACAATGACTCCTACCTTCTCTGTCCCCTGGACCATGGCTACAGATACGACGATTCTACATTCTATACCCATGGACCCCAATGACAAGCGACGATCTCTCCAATCCTAGACCATGGCAAGGTCCTTCAAACAATCTGACTTCTCCTTCCCTGACCCATCTACCCGACTACCACTCTGCACTCTGGACGTGGCTGCTCGGTTGCAGGTCAGTGGCTATCAACATCCCCACCTCAAGTACCGCCTTGTTTGTGGTGTGCACACGTTACAGTACCAGGCAGAGAGAAATAGCTGAGGGGGAGAGAGAGAGAGAGAGAGATAGCTGAAGGAGAGAAACAGGGATAGCGATAGCTGAGGGGGAGAGAAAGAGAGATAGCTGAAGGGGAAAGAGAGATAGCTGGGGGGAGAGGGAGCTGATAGTGGGAGCTGATGAAGGAGAGGGATGAGGATGGAGAGGATGGGGAAGGGAGAAAAAAATTACAGTCAGTATTAATATTAATGGGGCCCTGAAAAATGTTTGCCTGGGGACCCGTCCATGTCTAGCTACTCCACTTGTCTGAACTGATTTTGTTCCTTTTCAAATTAATTATATCACCTCATACTCTTTTACCATAACCTGGAAGCTATATTCTATATTTTGATGTTTTGTAAATTCCCTTTTAGAGTGTATTTATTTTTACTGAACAACAAAAGAAAGGGGATAGGGTGTGATCAACTAAATCATACTGATTGTGATGTAAATAGATGATGATTTTTAATCGATAATTATCAATGAAAGTAGGTGCAACTATGAATTGAAATGAATCAGGGAAACATGAGGGGTACAAAATGATTGTACTCCAAAAGAAAATTCACTTAAATGCACACTACTATTATTAAAATATAACTTTTAATACCAAATCGTTAAAACATATATTACCGTAACAAATAATGTAATTAACCATAAAAATAAATTAAATGATATGCACGTATGCAACGAAGTTAGCCTCTCATATAGATATATTACAGTATAAAATTACAACTGGAGTCTTGGAGGCTAAACAAAGTGCAACCAGACAAGGTGAGTCTAAAAGCCCAACACTTGCACTCACTAGCACAGTAAATAGATTGCCAGGTTCAGCAGCAGGGATAAGGCTACTATGTATCCATAGATCATATAAATAGTATCAGTGGAACCATACCGTGCCAGCTACACTATTTTTAGATATATGGCTATGCTAGATAGAGTACTGGAAAAAGCACACTGTATTAAAACAGCCCCATAACAGGGGCTGATGACATGATCACGCGTCCAACGCGCGTTTCCCTCCTACTATGGAGCATTGTCAGGGACACTTTTGCATGTGAGGGGAAGCGGATGCTATTTAAATGCTCAGGTCGCCATAGCGACAATGAAACACATTGCTATCGCACATGCACAGTGAAGCGCAAGCGCGACTGCATAAACATCAAAGAGTATAACAGATTACCATGCTGATGATATCAATGGTGACTCTAGCGCTGGGACCTTATCACACTAGAAGCTGCAATAAGGATACAACAGAGAAACAGACGAGCTTTACTTAGAAAGGGGCTTTCTTCTTCACCTACCTCAGATTTCAATTTGTTCGAACGGGTGAAAGATTTAAATCTTTTTGGTAGGAAACTACTATTACATAAGTTTAATTCCAAAAGGTCAAATGATAATGAACTCACGGCTGGATTAAGTGCTCAAGACAAACAGAACCTTGATGGTGTAATACATTTTTTGGAACAAAATATTTCCACTGATACTGACATTACTGGACCTTTTACCCATCTCAAGAATAAAAGTTACTTTACTCCTCTTATGAACATTTGTCCAGCAGTTGAGTTATTTATTTCCTGTGTTACAAGGGACTTGGAAGCAGAACCAGAACGCTGGAGATCCACTAATAACCTCACTATGGAGGAAAGAAAGGGATTATAAGATCTTATGTGCGAGACATCTTTTGTGATTAAGCCATCCGATAAGGGTGGCAATTTTGTGATTCAGGATACTGATGCATATGTAAAAGAGAACAAGAGATTATTGAGTGATAAGGACTGCTATGAGATCTTGGAGAATAGTCCAACCTCTAGTTATAAACAGGATCTATTGTCTTTACTACAAGAAGTCCTTGATAGGGATATGATAAGCAGACAAGAATATGACTTTATGTACCCCAAATCTCCAACAGTGGCGACATTTTACACCTTGCCCAAAGTACATAAAAGGTTAAAGTCCCCCCCGGGTCGCCCGATTGTCTCAGGGAACAACTGTTTATCTGAAGGGAGCAGCATATATTTGGACAAGGTCCTTAGAGACTTTATGATCAGTTTACCATCTTACGTGCAAGACACGAAGGATACTCTTAAAAAACTTAATGGTGTTAACATCTCCACTGAGACCATTCTCGTCAGCTTAGATGTTGAATCTTTATACACCTCGATCATCCACGAGAATGGCCTCAATGCTGCCAATCACCTCCTTATAACAAGGGATTGTAGATTTAATAGATACAACACATTTATTTTGGACCTACTTCGCTTTGTGCTTACCCACAACTATTTTGTATTTAATGGGATTTATTACCACCAGACCCAGGGTGCAGCAATGGGGACAGCATGTGCTCCTTCATATGTGAATCTGTACCTGGGCTGGTGGGAATATGTCCATGTGTTTAATGAGGAACTATCTATGTATACTGACCACATCCTATTATGGATCAGATACATAGATGATATCCTCCTACTATGGGACGGCCCACAAAACTGTTTGCTTGAGTTTGTGGAACATCTTAACAGGAATACACTGAATTTGAGACTAACAACTGTATTCAGCACTACGTCAATTACCTTCCTTGATTTGGATATACTGCTGCGGCCGAGTTTATTCGAGCATTTGCCCGTTCTCGGCCGCAGCAGTAACCTGGCGCGCGCCAGAGTGTGCCGGGCGCACGCCGAAGACATGGAGGAGCGCCCTCTGATCGGGGCTTTCTCCCTCCCGCTGCTGGGTCCGCCGGGTCCCCCGGAACCCCCTGCCGCCGTCCCCCACATCGCGGGACACCAGGGCTCCCTCGGGGAACCCTGGACGCGCATGCAGGGGGCGCAGGCACCCGATGACGCGTGACCGCGCGTCGATGACGCGCGGCACGCCGAGGGAGTGCGGCTAGCATGCCGGGGCATCCCCAGGCTTGCGGAGCTAGCCGCACTCAAATAAAATGTGCCGCCTCTGTATATGTTGATTGTGACAGGATTATCCAAACCAAAGTATTCAGGAAGAGTACAGCTACAAATAGCTTGTTGTTGGCACAAAGTCAACATCTGTCTAGTCTTATTTCTGGTATCCCTACTGGGCAAAACATGCGTTTACGCGTGAATTGTTCCACAACTCAGCAATTTATTTTACAATCTAGAGAACTACGTGATCGGTTCCTTATTCGTGGGTATAAAATGAAAACACTCAATCGAGCCTATCACAGAGCATTACACAGTGATAGAGACTCTCTATTGTCCTCCAATACGCCTAAGAGGAAGGATAATATCATAAGATGCATCGGCACCTACAATAAAAGATGGTGGGCGATTAAAAGAATCTTTGCCCGACACTGGCACCTCCTCCTATCCAATGTAGATTTGGTTAAAGCTATCGGACCTAGACCCAACATTACCAGCAGGAGATCGAAAAACCTGCGTGACAAACTTGTACATAGCCATTACCAGCGTGCCAGATCAGGGACTTGGTTGAGCCCGATTCAGGGGATGTATCGGTGTCAGGGTTGTAAGGCATGTAAATATGTTATTACAACAAAGACGTTTGATAGCCATGACAACACACAGCACTTTAGCGTTGATAGCTTTATTAACTGTAGAACAACTAACGTCATATATCTTCTCATCTGTAAATGTGGGAAAAGGTATGTAGGCAAGAGTGCAAGGCAATTGCGTAAACGCATACTTGAACATATTAACTCTGTCAAGCATTCTGCAGAAACACCAGTAGCTAGACACGTCACGCAGTTTCACAATGGAAATGTTAATAGCCTCAAATTTATGGGCATCTACAGTACCAACTTTGGTGCCCGGCAAGATGCGGGAATGTAGATCAGATGTTGTTGCAAATTGAGGCTGAATGGATTTATAAATTGAAGACCAGAAGTCCATACGGACTCAATGAAGGATTTACATTCACTCCTTTCATCTGATCTTCATAAATGCCAGTCATCCTGCCCTCTCCATCCTTTGCCGCCTACTCACGCTGTCATCGCTACCCTGTATCGCTTATACATGGCATTCATTCTCCAGCAACTATATATTTTATTTTCTTTGGTTTACATGAGATTAGTTCTGCCAAATACACACCATGATATTGTTATATATTACTATATTGTACTTTATTTCATTCATAATTAGTGACTATACTGCCTTCTACATAAACCCATTCTTACTTTGTTATGGGTTTATCGGTTTGTGCAATAACCATTCACACAACATGTATTGTGACAACTATTGATACTATGTTAGTTGTGTGTTTAATATTTTGTAATTATTTATTTTATTGTTACTGTGTCTTGGACATCTTTCGCTTATGCTTTAAATTGAGGGGTTATTCTGCATACATCATTTTTATTCATGCTCTTTTCTCTTTGCTGCCTTGAGCAGCAACATACATTCAGGGCTCTGGGACGTTTTTCTGGCACCCACTCTACATTGTTATTATTCCAGGCATGCGCAATATAAACAGGCAGTTAAGCAGTAATAATTATGTTTGCCTATAGATGCGCAATGTAGTCCAGGTTAGCCTGTTTTCATATGTCACCAGAAGCATGCGCATTACTGCCGGTTTACTGTTAGTTGTAATAGCTATCAGATGTGCCATGTGCACTGACAACTGCAGCCGAGTTCGAGCATGCGCAGGGTAGGGAGATAACTTAGAAGTATATTACCCTGCGCATGCGCAGTAGAGTTCTGCGATCGGCTCGTCTGTTTCTCTGTTGTCTCCTTATTGCAGCTTCTAGTGTGGTAAGGTCCCAGCGCTAGAGTCACCATTGATATCATCAGCATGGTAATCTGTTATACTCTTTGATGTTTATGCAGTCGCGCATGCGCGTCACTGCGCATGCGCTATAGCAATGTGTTTCATTGTCGCTATGGCGACCTGAGCATTTAAATAGCATCCGCTTCCCCTCACATGCAAAAATTGTCCCTGACAAAGCTCCATAGTAGGAGGGAAACGCGCGTTGGACGCGTGATCATGTCATCAGCCCCTGTTATGGGGCTGTTTTAATACAGTGTGCTTTTTCCAGTACTCTCTCTAGCATAGCCATATATCTAAAAATAGTGTAGCTGGCAGGGTATGGTTCCACTGATACTATTTATATGATCTATGGATACATAGTAGCCTTATCCCTGCTGCTGAACCTGGCAATCTATTTACTGTGCTAGTGAGTGCAAGTGTTGGGCTTTTAGACTCACCTTGTCTGGTTGCACTTTGTTTAGCCTCCAAGATTCCAGTTGTAATTTTATACTGGAATATATCTATATGAGAGGCTAACTTCGTTGCATACGTGCATATCATTTAATTTATTTTTATGGTTAATTACATTATTTGTTACGGTAATATATGTTTTAAGGATTTGGTATTAAAAGTTATATTTTAATAATAGTAGTGTGCATTTAAGTGAATTTTATTTATTTTTCCTTATCAATTATTTGATATCTCGTGCCTCGAATGTTCGCTGTATTTCTTAAATCCTTAGGTCAACAGAGTACCAATGTTTCTTGTGGTTTTGCTTCAATATTTTTAGTTAATTGAGAAAATGTTTGTGGTACTGTACCCTGTTCTACTATTAAACCACCCCAAAATATTATCTGTTTTCAAATAGATAGCACATACTGTACTGTAGTCGGTATGCCGGTATCTCATCTAATTTTAATAACTTACTTTCTTCAAGGTCAAATATCTTATACAATTGTATTATTGATATTAATAATGTTGTTCAAAGTATGTTCATGTGCTTATTCCAAACCATTTTTAGCAACAATCAATGGAAAAGTAAGGGAAATATATTTTTTACATCAATTACAGATGTAACCAAGGTTATTGGCTGGCACGTTATGGTGCAATATTCTGCTTTATCTCTGGCATTAAATCCTATGGAAAATCTGTAATAGTCTGCATGATAACACGATATTCTGCATTTTGGATGGGTGCAATAACCTTGCTTCTTCTGTACATAAGAGGACAATATACTGTGAGGATACATAACATTATATGATATTTGTAGCATTTTATTCCCATCTGAATACATTGTCTTATGACTATTGCAGACCAATACACTACATACGTACTCCACGGTACACTTAGTATAGGAAAGGTCACTGATTGATGCAATTAACTATTAATGTATGTAAATGCTTGTTTGATTTTTTTTCTCTGTAATTAAGTTTTTCTGTTACTTACCATGAAATGTCTGTTTTTGTTGGCAGCTAAAAACAAACAGATTGAATCCATTTTTTTAAAAGAAAATATATAAAATCTAGGTTGACAACTTGTATGTCAACATCCAGCCAGATGCATTAAGGAGCTATAAACCCCCGAAAAACAATAGAAACAGCAACTACAATTAACATTAGCAGAGTGAGTGATAAAGACTTCTTTAGTTCCAAAATGCATTTGGAAGGGATACAAATAGCTCATTGCATTCATATCCTAAAGCAGAAATTGCTTCTCATCAAATGTATACCGTCAACAATGTCTGTGTTCCTAAGACACCTACTGTTTTATGTAAAGGACATAACATGAGCTACTGTATATGCTGTAGTAATGATGTGGCAGCAAACTTTTTGAAAAGGTAAATCTCAATAATGTATTCACATTTTCAGCTGCCTTTGTTTTCAAACTCAGGCATTATTACATCTTGAATACACTGCTTAGAAAATGCAGTGTCTCTTCTGCCCTGCATAGGCCCCTGGGTAAGTTCAAGAAAAATATCAGTATTAGGCAAGCCTAGAGGCTAACTATATCTTATGTTATAGCATGTTTGATGCTGGTTTGAGACCAACAATCTTTGGGATACATTTCTAAATCTGGCCTTTCCATCTGGCAAAACACCTCTGGAACAGCTGCATGCAAAGCATTTGAGAACATGTTTGCCTATCATTTGAGTTACCCTGTTGCAACACAGTAAATTCAAGAACATACATTTCTACAGTGTATATGACTTTGCTTCTCTGAAGTGTTAAATATTGGAACTGAGAGCACTATTGTAAAAATGTATCTCAAATACTGCTGTAAAACCATCTACTGTACTTGCAGTGATAAATCTCAGTAATTTCCAGCTAGCTTATTTAATACATGTAATCAATTGTTGTACATAGTTTTATTACACTGAAGGTTTATGTTAAATACAACTCCTTATCCTTTTACAACAGATATTGTGACTCATATACTGTAAATGTGGCTACAGATGTATCAAGACTTACTGCCTCCATCGGTGAGAAAGGTTGCGATGCAGGAGCGTGGGCTCGATCGCGGCCAAGAAAGCAGTAAGTTTCCCAGGAGGATTAACTCAGTGGGGGTCACTGCTTCTCAATATGACCACCACAGTGTTAATCCTCTAGAGCAAGCCTCGTGTCTGTAAGAGCTGCACAGAGGAAACCCAGAGAGAAGCAGTCTCTGTCTGTCTCCCTGAGTAGCTCACAGCAATCCAATGTTTTATTATTTTAATTTTTCTGTACTGTATTCATTTCATCTCTGGGAACCACACTTCTGAGGATAGACCTCCATAGGGGTGCCGGTAGTCGCTCTGGCTGGGGTTTAAACCTACCGTGGCACACCACGGGGGTCCAGCCAGAGCGGAAATTAGTACCCCCTATGAAGGTATATATCTCTGAAAGCATGGAGTTCTCATAACTGAAAGTAATGTGGTTCACCTCCAGAAATCCCCAGCTTCAGTACAGTATAGAAAAATAAAAAGTAAATAAAACCAGTAAAACATTAACCATACATTACCCCTCTTCCTTACCATAGTGGTTAACAGCTAAGGTAATCAAGGGGGTAACTCCTCCTGCTATCACCCCCCAGGTGACCTAGCCACCACCCTGGGGCAACTACCCTCTTTCCATAGTGGTTAACAGCTAAGGTAATTAAGAGGTTAACACCTCCCACTAACCCCCCCCCCACAGATTACCTAGTCACACAGGAAGGAAAAAACGAATGGCGCACAGCCAGGGAGCCAGGTGTAGAGTAAAACTGCTTCTTTATTTGTGCATGCAGAGAGACAACAGGAGATCCCCTTGATGGGACAAGGACAGGAACCTCCTACGCGTTTCGGACCTGGGGGTCCTTTATCAAGGAGTGTGGGGTATGCTGGGATAAGGCACCTTAAATACCTGAGGAATAATGGGTGAATTGAGAAAATCTGTGCGAAATTGGCCCTCCGTCCAGTGCGCATGCGCGTGACGTCACTCGTGGCGCCGCGCCGACCACCCAAAGGCTTGTGGGTAAGGACCGCCCATGGTGAGTGTCCGCGCATGCTCAGACTGGAACGTGAGGTCAACAAAGCTCATCCAGTCTGTATCGCTACTCCTGCCCTCAGTGACGTCACCGCGGGTCTCCGATAGGCCGGTGCATGTCGCTGCATCACCAATGATGGTGCTGAACAGCCGTCATTGCACCAATCATACCAGGTCCCCTGCGCTCACACTAAAGGCTATTGCAGTGAACAGACTGGGGCTGACTAAAATAAACACTCACTAATGCCCCACAACAAGAACAAATCCATATAAACAAATCTTTAGATATACTTGTTGTGAGTTGGTGTTCTCATCCCTGCTGATCCCACATATAAAAAGACATACAGTGTAACATATATGACACCCTACTAAAATAACCACAACAATATCCTCATTATGCACTGTGCATTTTGAGATATTGTTCAAAACATATCTATACAAAGGATTAAATTAAAAACAAAATATACATTAAGCAAGACTTTTTTGGTATGCCTTCTCTTCCAAGTCCCCAAGGCTGAGGAAGAACAAATGTATGTTACTTTTATACAAGCAATTATCACTCTACTTTGCTAATAAGCCATCAACATGATTAATATTACACAAACAGGTTGTATTTCCAACTGCAGGCGACTTAAGGTACTTGGTTTAAAGTTACAATTTTATAACTATAATTTTGACCACTATCAATTTTTTGAGATTTTCAAAGGGTTCCCAATTTGTTTGGGGGTAGAGTGCAACCGTTAGTCAAAGCAAGACCACCATGAGTTATCTCACACCGAGTGAATTAATATTATGCTGGGAAGAGGATGCTATTCTTTTTATTTTCTATCTATAATATAAGACTGTTGTAATATAGTTGATTAATATTTATGCAAAAAATGGGACAGGTTCCATTCTACGTTTAGACCCCAGGGAGTTCTAGTCTGGAGCATGAATATCCAGTAAGCCTCCCTGCGGTCTAGGAGGTTGAGCAAATCACCTCCTCTTTCTTTAGAGAAGATTTTTTCGATTCCCTGTACTTTTAGCCCATTGATGTTACCTTTAGGGCAATGTGTAAAATGTTTGGAGACCGGATGGGATGTGTCCCCTTTCTTAATGAGTCTGATATGTTCTAGTATTCTATTTTTTAGGGGTCTGATGGTCCTCCCTACGTAATTTATTCCGCACCCACAGGTCAGTAAATAGATTACATATTGAGTATCACAATTTATGAATGACTTGATCGGGAAGTTCTGATTGGATCTATAACCTCTAAATTGTTGTGAGGGTGTCACAAAAGGACAAATCTTACATCTCCCGCATCTGTATGATCCCTTTGTAACAAATGTTCTGGTAGAGGGGGGGGAGGACGCCACATAGCTGGGTGATATATAAGCAGCAATAGTTTTTGCCTTGCGGTAAACAAAGCGGGGGCCCTTCTCCACAAAGTCTTTTAGGCTCCCATCCATTTGGAGGATGTTCCAATGATTACGAATAATTCTCTGGATTTGATTACTACATTTATTGTATTGCGTAATCATCAGTGGAACATCCTCCCTCATGAAGTTGGTGCCTCTGTTGGTTTTATCCTTACTTAAGGCTAATGGGTCCTTGGTTAGATCCCCCTGTCTATTTTTTAGTAGATCCTCTCTATTTGTTAATGCAACCTCTTTTCGTATATTATTCAAACGCTCTAGATTATACCCTCTCTGATGAAAGCGATGGCACAACTCCTCAGACTGACGAGAAAAAGCCTCTTCTGTAGAGCAATTCCTCCTCAGTCTGAGGAATTGGCCCTTGGGGATACCTCTAATAACGGCAGGTGGATGACAGCTGTCGGCTCTTAATAGCATATTTCTTGCATTGGGCTTTCTAAATGTCTCTGTTTGTATTTGGCCTTTGATATCAATGAATAATCGGAGGTCCAGATAGTCAATGTGTTGTGTATTATAAATGTGAGTAAAGGCTAAATTTAAATCATTTTTATTGATATAGTGAAAAAAATTGTGCAGAGTGTCTAAATCCCCATCCCAAATCATAATCAGGTCATCAATGAACCTTCTGTAAAATATAATGTGCTTACGAAAAGGATTGGTGCTCGAAAAAATAAACAGTGATTCCCACCACCCCATAAATAAATTAGCATACACCGGTGCAAAACTCGTGCCCATTGCAGTGCCCCTCTGTTGTAGGTAAAATGTGCGGTCAAATAAAAAATAATTGTGTGTCAATAAAAAATTTATGGCATCTAAAATAAATGCTGTGTGAAAGTGATTGCTGTCTGGACCCCCGATAAAGTGCTCAACAGCTGTCACCCCCTGATCGTGTCTTATCACTGAGTAGAGGGACGTAACGTCCATAGTTACCCAGATAAAATGTGGGTTCCATTTAACATTGGTTAATTTTCTAATGAGGTCCCCTGAATCCAACAGGAATGAAGGTAGGCTTTTGACAAAAGGTTGAAGATATTTATCAATATATTTTGATAAACCATCTCCCAAAGATCCAATAGACGAAATGATTGGTCTCCCCGGGGGGTCGACCAATGTCTTATGGACCTTTGGGAGATGGTAAAAGACTGGTATAATTGGATTTGGATTCCATAAAAAAGCATTTTCAGTTTTATTTAATACTTGTGTGATAGCCCCCACCTCTAACAGTTCTTTATATGACTTTAAGAAACTCTCTGTGGGATCATCTGGTAGTGCAGAGTAGGTGGTGGCATCCCCAAGTTGCCGATAGGCCTCCTTGAGGTAGGCAGCCCTACTCTGCACTACCACCGCTCATCCCTTGTCCGCATTCTTTATAACAATTTTTGAGTTTTTTTGCAAAGATAATAAAGCCTGCTTTTCTGTGTAGTTCAGATTATGTTTACCCACATTTGTTAGGGAATAACCCTCTGCCAAGATGCGCAAGTCCCTAATGACCAAATTCTCGAACGTAGTCAAGAATGGGCCCTTAGAAAATTGAGGATCAAATAAGGAACCTTTTTTGAGGTTAGACCTCCAATTGCTAAACTCCGGGATCACAATCTGTTCAGGTGAAACATCATTATCATGCAATAATTCTTCAAGGTCCAACATATCTTGGAGGTCACAAGCCTCTCTAAATGAGGGAATTTGAGGGGCTGGAACCCCTGATGGTACTTCAAGATCTTCTGGATGTGGTGTAAGTGGGGGTCCAGGTAAAACGATACCCCCCACAGTGTCCAATGAACTATCGTTTGTGGGACCCACAAACTGAGAACGTTTATGAAAAAATGATTTTAAAGTTAATTTCCTCACAAATTTGTGGACATCTATAGCGGTGTTAAACAGATCAAAGTCCATTGTTGGTGCATATTTTAGTCCTTTTCTAAGGAGTGACAATTCTGCGGTGGTTAAATCCTCCCCTGATATGTTTATAACATCTATTTCTTGGTTGGTACTCACTTCTTCCTTTTGGCCGGCCATCTGCCGCCCTCTCTTCTTTCCTCTTCTGGTTCTTTTTGATTTTTCTGGAAGAGAGGGAAGTTTTTTTGCTGCTGTTGGTGTCTGGAGGAGGATTGTTGAACCATTCCGCTTTCATGATAACTTCTTGTACTGTATGGTCAGCTCCTGTTGATCTGGATCTGGAGGGTTCCACTGGACCATCAGAATGGTGTCCTGATTTTTCAGTCTGAAAAAAAGAAACTGAGTGCGAAAGGTTATCCACATCTGAAAAGTCAGAGTCTCCACTTGTTTGGTCACTATTTTTTGATTTCAGTATAGATTTGCGTGGGGTTGACCGCATAACTTTTTCCCTTTGCTGTTGATTTTTCTGAGAGCCCTGATTCACCCTGTCTCTGATAGGGTTAACACGCTGCCAACTGTAGACTTGTTTCTTCTCATAGTCGGTGCGGTCCCTATCATATTTGACCTGTTTTTTTGCAGTAATATCTTCCTCTGCTTTTAACACTGTTTCAGATAATATTCTATCATAGTTTTTGAAACCTTCCAAATCTTTAAATTTTTGTAATTGTGATTGGAGTTCCTTGATTTGAGTTTGCAGATTTTTTCTCTCGTTTACTTTTTGTTCAATGATAAGCTCCATTAACTTGAAGCTACACTGGTCTAGTGTAGAAACCCATTGTTGTTCAAACTGGGGGGTGGTAAACCCAAATGTTGGCACTTTTTTTACACGTAGGCCCCTGGGGATTCTTTTATTCAGTATGTAATTTTCCATAGAAATGATATCCCACCAGGCTCTGATACTCAAAATCAAAAGTCTCTCCAACCTTTGGAAATGTGTTTTTAAATCTGAAATGTCTTTGGTGTCAGCATCAACTACCCGTTCAAACACTTGTTGTGCCCTTTTCTTTCTTATTGAGTCATCCCAACAGTTTAAGGCATACATTGTAGATTCCTCTTCTGCTGTCTCATTGTCCTCCATCTCAGCCATAATGATCAAAAGAGTGGATAACCACAAGTTGTTAATAATCTTTCAGAGACACAGGAGGATATCCATGCACTAATCAATAAGATTTGTTTAAAACGTTCATTCCATACACCTGCTCATAAAATAAACTTGATTGTAGATAGAGGAGTCAAACGTGGTGAGCTAACCCCAATGTAGGGAAGTCAGATGATAAAGAAAATATAGGGTGCTCAAACCCAGGACGACTCTGTTCAGTTCAGTGAGTGATAAACATTTAACCCTGGAGATACCAGTGGGAGTGGGTGGTGAATATATAGACTTGTAAGTCCTCAATAACAGCTGTTAAACTTAACCATAAGAAAGAGGAGGTGATTTGCTCAACCTCCTAGACCGCAGGGAGGCTTACTGGATATTCATGCTCCAGACTAGAACTCCCTGGGGTCTAAACGTAGAATGGAACCTGTCCCATTTTTTGCATAAATATTAATCAACTATATTACAACAGTCTTATATTATAGATAGAAAATAAAAAGAATAGCATCCTCTTCCCAGCATAATATTAATTCACTCGGTGTGAGATAACTCATGGTGGTCTTGCTTTGACTAACGGTTGCACTCTACCCCCAAACAAATTGGGAACCCTTTGAAAATCTCAAAAAATTGATAGTGGTCAAAATTATAGTTATAAAATTGTAACTTTAAACCAAGTACCTTAAGTCGCCTGCAGTTGGAAATACAACCTGTTTGTGTAATATTAATCATGTTGATGGCTTATTAGCAAAGTAGAGTGATAATTGCTTGTATAAAAGTAACATACATTTGTTCTTCCTCAGCCTTGGGGACTTGGAAGAGAAGGCATACCAAAAAAGTCTTGCTTAATGTATATTTTGTTTTTAATTTAATCCTTTGTATAGATATGTTTTGAACAATATCTCAAAATGCACAGTGCATAATGAGGATATTGTTGTGGTTATTTTAGTAGGGTGTCATATATGTTACACTGTATGTCTTTTTATATGTGGGATCAGCAGGGATGAGAACACCAACTCACAACAAGTATATCTAAAGATTTGTTTATATGGATTTGTTCTTGTTGTGGGGCATTAGTGAGTGTTTATTTTAGTCAGCCCCAGTCTGTTCACTGCAATAGCCTTTAGTGTGAGCGCAGGGGACCTGGTATGATTGGTGCAATGACGGCTGTTCAGCACCATCATTGGTGATGCAGCGACATGCACCGGCCTATCGGAGACCCGCGGTGACGTCACTGAGGGCAGGAGTAGCGATACAGACTGGATGAGCTTTGTTGACCTCACGTTCCAGTCTGAGCATGCGCGGACACTCACCATGGGCGGTCCTTACCCACAAGCCTTTGGGTGGTCGGCGCGGCGCCACGAGTGACGTCACGCGCATGCGCACTGGACGGAGGGCCAATTTCGCACAGATTTTCTCAATTCACCCATTATTGCTCAGGTATTTAAGGTGCCTTATCCCAGCATACCCCACACTCCTTGATAAAGGACCCCCAGGTCCGAAACGCGTAGGAGGTTCCTGTCCTTGTCCCATCAAGGGGATCTCCTGTTGTCTCTCTGCATGCACAAATAAAGAAGCAGTTTTACTCTACACCTGGCTCCCTGGCTGTGCGCCATTCGTTTTTTCCTTCTGCCTATCACTGGACTTCGGATCCCTCATGGCTGGCACGCCTTTCCATCACCCCTGGAGATGACGTGAGTGGGTTCTTCATGGTGTTTAGACTCTTATGGTTAAGTTTAACAGCTGTTATTGAGGACTTACAAGTCTATATATTCACCACCCACTCCCACTGGTATCTCCAGGGTTAAATGTTTATCACTCACTGAACTGAACAGAGTCGTCCTGGGTTTGAGCACCCTATATTTTCTTTATCATCTGACTTACCTAGTCACACACCCTGGGGTAACTACCCCTTCACCCACCCCCTCTACCCCCAAATAACCACCTTCCCCACCACGACACACAGAAATGGACCTTAGGCAAAATATGGCTAATAGCGCTTTTTTCCATTGAAATATACAGTACTGTACATTACAATAAAATACAAATTACAATGCAATACACATTAAAATAAAAACAAACACTGGCAATTTAATCTACGGAATTGATTGTCATAGTTACTGTACATAGTAGATGAGGTTGAAAAAAGACATACGTCCATCAAGTTCAACCTATGCTAAATTTAGACAACAGATACTTTATCCTATATCTATACTTACTTATTGTCAGTTTTGTTACCTATGCCCTCAATGGGGTCACAGATACCCACATTGGCAATCAATGCCACCAGGCTTCAATTGGCTTCCTATATTGCTGAAAAAATAAAAACACAGTGTATACCCAGATGCAGCCTGTATATTAATACCTTGGAAGAAATTGTCGTCATGAGGGCTTATTAATACAAATACCATAATTAACAACTAACCACTGTATGTCATAGTGACACCACCCATGGCACTTAAGGGGTTAATCACCCCCATAACTCTCTTCAACAAACCTACCCCCCTCAGTAGACCAAAGGGCAATTAGTGGCTAATAGGGCTTTTGCCAATTGAAAAGCATTTAAAAAATGCATTGAAAAAATATACAGGGCGATAAATAAACATATAATAAAACTAAAGCCTTTAAATTCATTGATTGTCACTGTGGCTACCTACAGTAGACCCTCAATTGGGGCCTAGATAGCCACATTGGCAATCAATGTTGTTCCTAAATAGATAAACCAATAAGATTGAATGTGTGTCATGTGACTGACCTTCTGTGATATTGCAGGCCCTATATAAGGTTTGGGACGACTCAGAAAACCAGAAGAAGCTGTAGAGGTATATCCTGTGGTGAAAATAGAACAAAAGAAAGAAGACAGTTTTAAAGAAAATGAGAAATACCTGAGGTTGCTCTTCTATCATTTAAGGATCCAGGGCATTGGGTCATCCAACATCCTACAGCCAAGATGGACATGTTTTAGAAATAGGCCATTGGACCTGGATTTATTTTCCTCTTTTCTTCCATCGTTGTTTTCTGCTTTTCCGTTTTGTTTATTCTTGTGCCATAAAGCTTGGATTCGTTTTTAATGGTTTTTGTTTCTTTTTTTTTTTTTACTTTGCCATCGGACTGTACTTTTTTTTATGGTTGGGCCTTGATTGGGTTGTTCTCCATGTGCCCATGAAGATGAGGAGGATGGCCTTCATCATAGGGAATACCCCTCTTGCAGCTCTCTGAGACAGTACTCCTATTATTCAGCTGGGGAGCAGCTGTCCTGTTCACAGATACAACCAAAGCCTCTGCTAGCTGGACTGGAACTCCAAAGAGCGCTGCCCATGGCCATTAAGCTCCCTCTTTCTTGGCCCACAGGAGAATGCCCCTGCAATATCTCCAGGAGAAGGCCGCAATTCAGCCGACATCTTAAACTCATCAGGGGCCGTTTGAAAATAGTGAGTTTGGCAGGAATACTACCAACTACTGCTCCTCAATAAAGTTACTCTCTGATATCAGTCTCATATTAATATTACTTGTGTTACTGATAATGTTTAGCCTTATACAGAAATAGAAATACAGATGCATTTATTAGTCATCCATCTATAAACGTATTGCCGTGTTATAAGAATTAAAACAATAATACTGGCAAAAATATTACTTAAGGAAATAGATGTATAGCCAGGTCCCCCTGGGTCCCCCTTTGTCCCCTCACCTCCCTGTGTGGCGGGAACTGGCAGCGAAGGCTGGGGCAAGTGTTGGTGGGGTGCGGGGGATAGCTGCGGCAGGTAGAGGGGGGACCGGGTCGCCGGAGGTCCACGGCAGCTCCCTTCGCAGGACGCCACCATCTTGTATATGTGCGCGCATGTACAATGACGAGTCGCGCATGCGCAGAGGGCCTCAGTGTGCGGCGGTCATTATGAGGGAGATCGCGTATGCGCAGAGCACCAATAGAATGGCTCAGTGAGTAAAGACACTGACTGGCACTGAGTTTGACAGCACGGGAGCCTGCTTCAATTCCTGGTGTCAGCTCCCTTGGGCAAGTCACTTTATCTCCGTGTCTCACGCACCAAAAAAATATATAAATTGCAAGCTCCACGGTGCAGGGACCTACAAAATGTCTCTGTAAAGCGCTACGTAAAAACTAGCAGCGCTATACAAGATCATGCAAAAAAATAAAAAAGCAAACCTCAATGGTAACACTTGGCTATTAAATTCTTACTAACATTGAAACAATCTGAGTCTGCTGTCACAAAGCCACTAATTTCTAGATGGCTGCAGGATACGTTTCACAGTGCTATTTTGCTTTTATTGTGTATATATGCATACTTTGTGACACCTCACAATTAGACACTTTTCAGTCCACTGACACTGACCATATTTCAGGCTGTAGTATAGGTATGTATGTTTATGATATATTTGTTGCCCTATATTGCACACAACAATAAAGGAGAAGAAGGAGTGGCTCAGTGAGTAAAGACACTGACTGGCACTGAGAGTTTGAAGCAGGGGAGCCTGGTTCAATTCCCAGTGTCAGCTCCTTGTGACCTTGGGCAAGTCACTTTATCTCCCTGTGCCTCAGGCGCCAAAAAATAGATTGTAAGCTCCACAGGGCAGGGACCTCAGCCTGCAAAATGTCTCTGTAAAGCACTGCGTACAACTAGCAGCGCTATACAAGAACATGTTATTATTATTATTATTATTACAGTATTTTATTTATCTTTTCATCCCAATTACCATGACAAATTGTCTCTCTTTCAACTTAACTTTTATTTATTCACTCGACTCTGTGAACAATTTTTCAAGTACAACATGTGGATACATTTTTACCTGTAAATAATAATAAAAGCTAAGTCTTGGAACTTGATTCCACTGGGGTGTTCCAGTGATCTTTTTACTCCAGTGCCTTTCTCTTCATGACCTGCAGTTTTCTGTTTGTTTACAATAATTAGGTTCACATGGAAGTACGCTGATTTACAGTAGTCATCAATATTACTTTCAGATAAATATTGGGAGGGTACATGTAGAGCATTTGTATCTTTTGTATATATTGATACACAGAAGTCCCTTATTTTTGCACTAAAAAAGTTACTTACCGAAATTGAGAATGGACATTATTTTTCTTCATTTTAACAGGTATCCTCAAAACTAATGAGATGCAAAAATAATGTCCGTTCTTCAAAGTAGCAGCGCTATTAACAATGATTTTCATATCTCAGAGATCCTTTCACCAATACACTACACATGCAATGTTATTAATGCATGCAATACTTGTGCATTACCAAAAGCTATTGCAAATCTTGTTATAATAGTGAGAAATATTCAATTTTTACACTTCTTGTCTCTTCCCATTATTTATAGTGTCCTTTCTTCAATTATTTTAATTGTACATTATTAAAAATTACATATTTATTATTATTGTTTTGGTATGTATGATACAGTATACATCGTTGTACACCCATACTAAATACAGACATTATTACATTATATACCATATTAGTTCACACAAACACATCCGTTTAATCACTAAACACCATAATACAGTTTATGATGTGTTTCAGACATTTATATGATCCCTAATATTTATATTTGTATGACATATGTAACTTTTTGTAATAAAAGGGTTACGTCCTATGCTCAGTACATTGCTTTTAGGCTATTCCCAGAAATAACTCAATTATAGTCAAGTTCTGGATGCCGCAAAGCTAGCTTTTGGAAGGTCTGTTCATTATCATGTTATTTGCATATGAGTAACGTCAGTTAAAATGTATCGATCTGCAATTTTTCAGTTGAATGTGAGGACATCGTAACGCTAAGAACCTTTGGAGATACATGTTACGGATATCGATATGTAAAATGGCGATAACGTAATGCTAAAAATGTAATGCACTTCTGTGCATCTCCCTCTATGTTTCACTGATAATACATTTCAATAATCGCAAAGTACAGTACAATCATAATCATATAATCACAGCTATAATATGCTGTAACTAAAATTGTATGGTTAATAAATACGACATACCAATATTCCATCCCCAACATTCATTTTGATAGACAGCAGTATCTGTTTTATACAGCTCTTTTAACTATAATAAAGTTTTAATGCAGGAATAAAACATTGTGAATAGCCAAGCCACACATATGTATTATAATTTAGCAAAATCATTGACTTAATTAATGATTATGGGCTTATTTTTCTAAATCACCCAGCTGTAAAACTGATGTAATATGTGTGCAATGAAGGGTCAGAAATACCATGCCCATTGTCTGTAGTGAAGTCTGACAATATACCTTATCATTCTTGCTGAATAAATGTACACCGAAAAATTAAATGGAGAACAAGTTTGTGAGGACAATCACACTGTACAAAAACTACAGTATATCCCAGGAGACCTCTATGGTGACAAAATGTATCTTAAAAAAACTTCATGATGGAAAATTCTGTAATTAAACCTTCATTACTCAGTTTTGATTTTCCTCCATTCCCCTTAGGTACGAAAGTTCCTCATTGCATTCTCATATTACGCAATGACTCCTGTAACCAAATGTTGATAACATGTTAAAGTAAGAACGAACAGACAGAATTCAAGAAAATATACTAATGCTTGTACAGTATGCTGGTGATAGATTAAGATACAAATTATAATTATAATAAGTTTTTCTTTCATTACACTAAAAAAATTAACAAATACACATGTATTGTTGCAAATGAGTAATTAATCTGAAATTATAATAAAGAGTGGGAAAGAGTCTAACTACAGTAAATGTTTATAGTGTAAAATATTCCTTTGAAATTGTGTGAAATCTGCATGCTAAATCAACATACTACTGTATATGCAATAACCAATCACAACTACCATTATTACCATTCTTACCTATCATGATCAGTACTTCTTTTTGGGATTTTGACATGTTGGATAGATACATGTTTTATATCAAACCACATGAAGACTATGCATTATATTATGAGCTGCTGTACACCTACAATTACATTGTTACAGTGTATATATATTATATAGCCCTTGTACCCCCCTAAGTAAGATTGGGGTGGGTATGCTTCTTCAGCTACTTCACTAAGGGTTGGGCTGTAGCTGTTGGTAAACAGAAGGGCTTAGTGCTCCGCGATTTTGTGGGGAGAAACAGGACAGGATCACAAGTTACCTTTGTTCTTGCTTGGTGCAGCGCCTCCAGTCAGCATGGATCCTCTGTGAAGGCAGGGAATGGCCCATACTGACATCTCTTCTTCTTTTGGTAGACAGTAAATCACACTGCTTTATATATGTTTGTCTTTATTGCATGCAGATCTCATTACAGAGCAATCACATCCTTCCCTTCAAGCGGTGCCCTGACTCAGGCTTTAGGCCCAAGGCAGACCTGTTGGACCTCTCCTCACATCTCCTTGTGAGATGGAGGGCTGATGTTCCTCACTCCACAGAGGGAGGAGAGAGAATGACAAGGACCATCCACAATTTGGGAAAGTGCCAATATTTATATCCTTTGGGGAGTGGCTGTAACTCTGACTCATAATACAGATCTGAATACATCCAGTGTGTGGTCCAATCAGTACCCACCCCTCAGGTTGGCACTCTCTGGCTGTTGTTAAGGCCCAAACTTGGATACTTATCCAAGTCTGCAAAAGCACACAGGGACTTAGGAAGGAATTATCCCATCCACTGCCTGCACCTAACAGGGCTTACATTAGTAGGGCCCAGGAAAAGACATAGCGGCCGGTTAGGGCTCCCGGGTGGGTATCTGGGCAGGGTGGGTAACCCCTTAATTACAGTAGCGGTTATTAACCGCTAAGTGTGATTGAGGGCCGGGGGGCCATTAGATTGTATTTGCTATGTATTTTTCTGGCAACGGAGGACAGGGACCTGGCAGTAAGCGGATGGGGATGCCCATCATAATGTAAGTGTGAGTAGAACTGTATTTATTTACTTGATTTATTTATGATGGCTAATGTTGTGATTAATAATGGTCAGATAATCTATTATCCATATCTGGATAATAGTTATTTTGCCCATTACTGTACTGTGTTTGGTGGGGGGGATGAGGGGTGTATTTATTTAAGTGTAGGACATGTTTTATTTTTCTGCATACATGGTTGGTACCTTAGGTCTGTGGGGACCTATGGAGACCACCGGAGGACCCTCGGCACCCACGGGAACCACCTGAGGGACCCAAGACCCTGTGGGAACCACCAAGGGCCCCAGACACCTGTTGGGATGACCCGGGGACCCCCAGACTCCCGCGGGACCACCCATGGACCCCATTGCGGCCCACGGTGACCCGCAGGGACCACCTGGAGGCCCACGGTGCCTAGCAGGGACCACCCAGAGACCCCAAGCATCTGTGGGCAACCCCCTTTGGTGCACTGTGGGGCCTGTGGACACCCGTCAGGACCACTGGGGACCCCTGTTGGCCTGGAGTATTAATCCTGTGTGTAAAATAATAAATCATGGTTTAATGGGGGGACAGAGGGGTTGGGTGGGTTGTGTATTAGGGGGTGGGTAGTACAGTACATATTGTAATGTAATCTGCTACATTACTGTGCCTTAATCCCTTCAATGCCTTATGGGTCATTGCATGGCCGCTAAGTTAATGAAGCTGTTTACATTTTTATTTTTATTTATTGTGTGTATGAGCAGGGTGTCTCCTGAGCTGAACAAAGTTTATTTCAGCCTCAGGGACCCCTACTTTCTGAGATACATGCCCCGGTATGGGATGCCGATATCCCTCTGCTTAGTTTACATCCTACGATGATTTTAACATGAAGGAGATACCGGCACCCCATACCGGGGCCTGTAACTCAGGAAGTAAGGTTCCCCATGGCTGAAATCAACTATGTTTAGCTCAGGAGACCCCCTGCTCATGCACACTGTGAATAAAAATAAAATGTAAGCAGCTTCATTACCTTAGCAGCTATCCGCTAAGGTAATGATTTTTTTATTGGGGAGGGGGATGTTTGATACTATTGTGCGGGAGCAGGGGTCTTCTGAGTTTAACAAAGTTGATTTCAGCCTCGGGACCCCCTACCTCCCAAGATACAGGCCCCGGCATGGGGTGCCGGTATCCCCTCTGCTTTGTTTAGATCCCACGGTCACGTGACCCACAGGATTTTAAAATGGGGATACTGACACCCCATAACGGGGTATGTATTTCGGTAAGTAGGGGTCCCCGGACCTGAAATCAATGTGGTTCAGCTCCGGAGACCCCTTGCTACTTTACTATAATGCTGGAATTTTAATAAAACCCCTGCGATCGCCTGTGAGAGGTGCGCAGATAGAGTGACTGATTCAGCCTCTTACTGCACGTCTATTACATAAAGGCAGACCCCATAGGATTCACAAAGCAGGGACCCCTGCTGTGTTAATCTGGCGGGCCATTAGTCTGTTGCGGTGCAAGTCGGGCGGATCTCAGGCATATCCCAAAATTAAATTTCGTGATTCCTTAAAATAACGGCCGCTCCATCTGTATATTTACTTGGGTTGAGTTCCAACCAAGGGCCTCATGCAGTAAGCAGCAATAAGCCACTTATCGGCAGCTTATCGCCAGAAAGCCTACAGCGATTCAGTAAACCCAGATATGCCGACAATTAGAGCAAAAATTGCGGGGTTTTTTTGCCGAGAAAAAAAAAATCACCAAACGCGATATAAGCCATTTATTGCCAGCTTCTCAAACTCGCTCAATTCTAGTAGCCCCAATCAGCTTATCGAGGCTAATCGCAGCTCTAGAATTGAGATATCCTCCCCAAATCGTCCCGCCAGAAAAAGTTGGCAAGAAGGTGGTGAGACGCTGCCTATAAGCGTAGTGACGGGACTTAGGAAAAAAATGCATTTTTCCTGCATCGGATTGATGCCAGGAGACTACGAAGCTGATATCCATTAATATCACCACCGGAGACACCCAGCATGAATCTGATGCATGAAAAATGCATTTACAGGCAACTTCATTACCTTAGCGGCAAATTGCTAAGGCAATGAAGGAGTTAACCACCAGTGCCATGCTTATTGTGGGTAGCGGCGGTGGGTGAAGGTGGTATTTGGCCCTTTGTGGGTGTTTAGGCCTTGCGGGGGGGTTTTGGGTGGACATAACCCCTTCATTACCTTAGCCGTTAATACCACAAAGGTAATGAAGGGGTTAACCCCTCCTGCTAGCCACTCGGTAGGCCTAAAAACGCATCCGTGGTCTAGCCAAGGATACCACGGATGCCACCCACGCTACCCACAATACACAAAAAAACACACAACAGCCCTACTACCCACCTCCTAGGCCAGTAATAGCCATTACAATATGTAATAACACCAATACACAACCCACCCACCCTCTGTGCCCCCACATAAAACCATAAAAATAAAATTTAAACACAGGATTAATACCACAGGCCGGAGGGGGTCCCCGTGGGTGTCTGGAGGTGTGGTCCCTGTGGGTCCTCGCTGGCCTTTGGTACCCTTCGTGTTGTAATAATAATGAAAGATGTCCTACATTTCAATAAATACACTGTGACGGGTATGGAGGTCATCAGGCCAAAATAAAGGTGTTATACCCGACTTGTCATCCTCTCCTCACATTGGGACTGAAGGGCTTAAACTTACATGCATTGCTGTGTTTGCCCTGTCCTAGCCTTTTACCCCTCATTTGCAGGCCATTCCCTGCCTGCTGTACTAAAAGAAAATGTTTTGCCTGCTAAACTCCTGTTGCGACACAAGATGGAGTAGTGAGCAAACTGAAAGCGCTCATTGAAGAAGTGTGGCTGCGGTTAGCAGGTTGTTTGAAGCATGGGTATCCATTCTCTATGGGTTTGACCTGTAACCACAAGTCAATTGGATAAGTGGTTTGCGTTTAGGTTTACCGATAGAATGTATCCGTTCCTCGGTTAACTTTCTAACTTGAAAGGCAGCCAGTCAATTGATGTGGGAACTGTGTCAATTGACGTGAGAATTCTGTGAACTTGGTTCCCTGAAGCTGGCATTTCAATTAGGAAAGCTAACTCGAGAACGGAAGCACCCAGCACCCTGTTTTTTTGTGTGCGCATGTAATAAAACACAACATAACCTTACATGAAAGAATTACAGTCAAAATACACCCAGAACATAATGTTTTATTAAAGTGTGTAAACTGTGTATTTAAACGGTATGGGCAGGAACTGTCTCTATAAGCCCGGGAAAAAATCCTCTGACCTGTAAATAGGTTGGGGGTGAATGAGCTGCGGGTATTTTATTACTGACACTTCAAAGGGATTCTGCTGACCAGGTACCACTCAGTCTAAAGAAGTGACAGGGATGAAAGACCGCAGAACACCCTAATGAATACAATGTATACAATGTATACATGGCCGAATTCCTGCGAAGTCGTAGATCCCGGGCCATTGACACCTTCGCGCCAAACCTCAGACTAAGAGGCGCCAGAAATAGGGGGTACACCAGGTATGCTACGTTGCTCGCGTGTCCAGTCGACACATGCTCTTTGCAAACCGGGAAGCCTTTTTGCCTGGTTTTGCAAACTGCGGGCAACGCAGCTATTGGTGGGTTAAATATTCTCACAACGGGGATTGGGTGCTCATGTTAAAGGTAGCCAGGAGTGCCTACCAAACTGTCCCTGGGGTGATTCCTATGATCCATGATGTGACTACGCTTTACGCAAGACTTTGTAAACCAAGACTGCATTTCTTGCGCTTGCATGCAAAGGACAATCTATTTTGTTCTATTATCCCAGTAAGTGTTGTTTTAAGTGTATTCTGCAGATGTCGTGTGTTTGTCAACCCAGGAAATAAATCACATTTTATTTTGCTCCTAGTTAATGTTTCAATCGAGTACAAAAAAGAATGGGGGAGCACAGTTATAGGAAACGGGCAGTGTACTGTGACTAGTAATAGTTATAGATAGAGCAGTTTACACGGCTATAAAGGTGATGGTTCACGGGGCGAATACCAAACTCAATATATATACATACAATGGTGTGTATGTGTGGGTGGAACGGTAAAAGAATATACAACTTACACGGCCTTGTGTAAGTTCAGTCGCATCAGGGTTTCTTTGGGTTTCCCGTCACCTTGGAATGATGTGATCTTCTAGGATTTGTACTTCTTCTTCTTGATGTAAATTCAGCTTTCCTCATTCATCCTATGTGCCCCTCCAGGGGGATTTCCTCTCATGTAAACAAAAAGAGGGTAAGGTTAACTCACATATATATAGAGGCGATAATATGAGGAAGGATGGTATAGTGGTAGACCATTAAAATATAATGGTACGATCATGCACTCACACGGGCTAATGTGAGCCTTCTCTTATCTTGGTATCTTGTTGTTACCCGTTAGGGATAACTTTCAATTGGTTATAGGTGGTGATGAAGGGGGGAACAATAAAATATAACACAATACTCACACGGGCCGGTGTGAGTGCACACTCCTAGTGGTTTCTTGACACTTTTGTTCCTGTTCTTTATGCACCCCTAAAGCTGAAGATGGGGTGGACACAGATGTAATGACACTATGCTCTGCAGGGTAAAACTTTATTTAAATAAAAACATGAATATAAAAACAAGAAAAAAGAAACCAAAGGCTTCTATAATGATAAAAATCTAGGGGAGTAGTAAGGTATATAGTGGTAGGGAGTCTCTCCTTCCGCGTCCGGATGGGGAGCTACGACTGCACCTCTGACTCCTCTAAAATATGCTAAGAAATGTCCCAACTGAAGAATAGAGCAACGCGTTTCGTCCGGAACTGGACTTCCTCAGGCTCAATAGGTGTGGACCGGCTGTGCCTTTTCTTTTATGCACGGATTAGCCAATCCAGATCGCGGTGTAATAGCTTCCAGCTTTCCATCTGCGACGGGACGTCGCCATCTTGGGAGTTGCGCGCGCATCACACATTGTGTTAAGTCGCGCATCTGTGAGTTTCATTCTAGGGTAAAGTTTTTAGAAATTGAAGGGGGATTGTATTGGGGCTTGCGTGAGCATCCATTTGTTGACAGCATTGCCGCATGTCCTTGTGAAGGCCTCTGTTAATGTCCATTTTGATTAGGAATAAAGTTTTTTTCTAAAAATATAGTTAGTAGAATAGAGTAATAGAAAAAAACTTTATTCCTAAACAAAATGGACATTAACAGAGGCCTTCACAAGGACATGCGGCCATGCTGTCAACAAATGGATGCGCGTTTTTATATTCATGTTTTTATTTAAATAAAGTTTTACCCTGCAGACCATAGTGTCATTACATCTGTGTCCACCCCATCTTCAGCTTTAGGGGTGCATAAAGAACAGGAACAAAAGTGTCAAGAAACCACTAGGAGTGTGCACTCACACTGGCCCGTGTGAGTATTGTGTTATATTTTATTGTTCCCCCCTTCATCACCACCTATAACCAATTGAACGTTATCCCTAATGGGTAACAACAAGATACCAAGATAAGAGAAGGCTCACATTAGCCCGTGTGAGTGCATGATCGTACCATTATATTTTAATGGTCTACCACTATACCATCCTTCCCCATATTATCGCCTCTATATATATGTGAGTTAACCTTACCCTCTTTTTGTTTACATGAGAGGAAATCCCCCTGGGGGGGCACATCGGATGAACGAGGAAAGCTGAATTTACATCAAGAAGAAGTACAAATCCTAGAAGATCACATAATTCCAAGGTGACGGGAAACCCAAAGAAACCCTGATGCGACTGAACTTACACAAGGCCGTGTAAGTTGTATATTCTTTTACCGTTCCACCCACACATACACACCATTGTATGTATATATATTGAGTTTGGTATCCGCCCCATGAACCATCACCTTTATAGCCGTGTAAACTGCTCTATCTATAACTATTACTAGTCACAGTACACTGCCCGTTTCCTATAACTGTGCTCCCCCATTCTTTTTTGTATTCATTGCCAACAAGGGTCCTGGATAGATCCTGCTGGGGTTTCGAGTCACAGAAGGACATCAAACGAATACCATTATCAGGCAGTATCACCCCCCCCTTCTTTTACATCTCTATATTTACATCAAGCCACAGAGAGATAGCGCCCGGGTACCTTTTCCAACAAAATGTTCAATCGAGTACCCAGAAATATAAATGTGTTGATATGTTCTGTGTCCACCTTAACAGGCTTATATTTACTGGTGGCAGTGTGTGGGATACTGATTGAACCTATACTATAGTCTCCTGCGGGATTCTATAGTATAGTGAGGACCTCATAGCTTGCGAGCTCCTCAGACAAGTATCAACTGACACACACTTCTAAAGAGCACAAGATACTTCACTGTGCCCTTTACCCATACCCCGAAGGCAACATGAATATCAGCTCAGGAAGGTTCCGATCATGGACCAGAGAAAAGGTTGTGGAGAGATGTGTGGGGTATGGTTTACCGACAGATGGGCGGTCGAAGGTACTGGAGGAGGATTTGGAGCATCATGAAGACCACATGGACCTGCCAAAGGGGGGTCAAGTCCCTGTAGCTGCTTTGGCGGTGAGCGCTATTCAGCCCGGAGTGCAGGAGGTCCCTCCAGCTCTGGGGCTGCTAGGACATGAGGAGAGTGCTAGTGACCCCCTGCTCGTGGGTGGCTTGGTGCAAGGAAGTGCGGACAAAGTAGCAATTGCGGCTGCCGAGCGTGCCGTTCCTGGGCTCACTGCACTTCTAGCTGCATGGAGAACGGGGGTTAGCAGGTACAGCTCCTGACGGCAGTGCTCGGAAGAACCCACAACTCCTACCTTGAAAACGGGGAACAAGGACTTTCCCGGGCGGATCATCACAGCTTCAGCAAGTTCATGGATGGCACAGATGACCTCGATGTGTTCCTGAACGTCTTCGAGATGCAGTGTTCCCGGTTCCTTATTCCAAGAAGGGACTGGGTGGTCAGACTGCAACCACTGTTGTCTTGTTAAGCCAAACGAACTGTGTTCCATGCGTGGATGCCCATGACTACGGTCATGTGAAGAGCAAGCTGCTGACCTAACATGCCCTGACCCCCGAATCTTACAGGGGCAAGTTCCGGACAGGGGGGAGTACTCCCCAGGGAGTCATTCAGTACCTATTCCGGTCGGATGGATTTACACAGGAGGGGAATGGGGGAGTGGGTGGAGGGGAATGGGGTTACAAAATTCCATACCCTGCTGGACATGTTCTTTAAAGAGCAGCTGCTGCAGCAGCTTCCCACGGACGTGAGGGCATGGGTCTATGATCATAAAACTCCGACCTATGAGGACGCAGCGAAAATGGCAGATGAGTATGTGGCCAGCCGAGTTGCAATGAAAGACCCAGCAGTGCCCAAAGGAGCGGGGCGTGCGGCACAGGGCGCTAAAACTACCCCTCAATGGACACACCAGCCTTCAGCAATGAACAGTGCACCCAAGGCTGCAGAGTTCAAGCATGCGAGGCGGTGTTACACTTGCATTAAGGTCGGGCATCTCAGGCCAGACTATCCGTACTGGGACCGGTCCATGGGACTCCTTCAGGGGCAACGCTCACCAGCTGCAAGGCCGGACACCCGTGTGCCACTGGCACACACAGAGGCGCCAACTACAGCTGTGGAACCAACCCACAGAGGGATGACCAGCGGAGGAACTGCACTTGACACCTTGGGACCAGCAGCGGAGAGCGGAGAACTTCAGGTTGCTCCAGTCAGGACGCAGCCCAATGATGTCCGGCAGAAGCATTTGCGGAAGGTGACCATCGGAGACTGGCAGGCGGATGGCTTGCTAGACTCCGGTACCACCGTGACTCTAGTTCGCAATGATATGATGCGGCCAGAGGATTTGCTCCAGGGCACCGGGATGCAATGGACCATGCCGGATGGAGGACCACGGTCTCTCCAAGTTGCCCGGGTCTTTTTGGACTGGGGTGTCGGACTTGGCATGAGGGAGGTGGGTGTTTTGCCTGGGTTGGATGCCGAGATCTTGCTTTGCAACGACCTAGGACACGTTACCTGCATTTTTACAACTGAGCTAGCGCCTGTTGCAGCGATCACAAGGAGCCAGTCAGCAAGGATCGCAGCAGAACCAGCCCCTGTTCCCCTGCCTTTGGGACCTACAGTTCCAGCAGTCTCAGCGAAGACCAGACAGGTAAGCCAGACTCAGTCACTTTCTGACATTGACTTACTGTTCCCTGTACCAGTTTCCTCTCCCCCTGACTCCGATGTGACCGGGGGGTGGCCAGAGATAGGTGCCCAGGTAGAGATGCTGTGCGATCTGATCCCAGCTTGGAGGGCATGAGACTGCGGGCATCCGAGTCTAAGCCAAGAAAGGGTCTGATTACTTCTTTAGGCACCGCGGACTCCTGTATAGAGAGCAAGGGACCACCGGGTTAGATGAGGTATGGATGGGGAAGAGACAGCTAGTGGTACCCCGGGAGTATAGGCAGCAGTTGTTGCAGGTAGCCCACTCCATTCCACTAGCGAGGCATCAGGGGGTCGCTCGGACGTGAGCACGGATGTTGCAGCATTACTACTGGCTGGGGGCATCCAGTGAGGCGGCAGAGTTCTGTCGATCCTAGGATGCCTGCCAGCGAATGGGTAAGGTGGGTGACCGTGTGAAGGCACCCCTGAACCCGTTACCGGTAATAGGGGAACCCTTTCAGCGGGTAGCTCTGGACCGTGTGGGACCCCTCAATGTTCCAAGCTTGTCTGGGAAGCGCTACATCCTCACGGTGGTGGATTTTGAAACCCGGAAACCTGAGGCAGTAGCGCTTGCCACCATTGATGCAAGGGCGATAGCTAAGGCTTTGTTAACCATTTTTTCTAGGGTAGGTTCCCCTAGTGAGATCCTAACCGATCAGGGGTTGCAATTCATGAGTGAATTGCTTCAGTGTCTCTGGGATGCGTATGTAGTGAAGCACCAGCGCACGACCCCTTACCACCCCCAAACCAACGGACTATGTGAGAGGTTCAATGGTACCCTGAAGCAGATGCTTCGAACCTTTATAGAGGCATAGGGAAAAGACTGGGAGATTCACCTGCAGCACTTGTTGTTTGCATACCGAGAGGTACCGCAAGAATCTACAGGCTTCTCTCCCTTTGAGCTGCTACAGTATATGGTCGCAGGGTAAGGGGACCTCTGGACCTATTCCGTGAGGGATGGGAAGGGGAGACTACCAATACTTATGCTTCTGTGCTTCAGTATGTGATAGATCTCAGAGACACCAGCTAGAGATGCTTATGGGGTTGGCACAGGACAACCTTAGGGCTGCTCAGACCAAGAAAAAGACTTGGTATGATCAGAATGCCCGTAGAAGAGAGTTCATCCCAGGACAGCATGTGCTCGTTCTCAAGCCCATTCGGGAGAACAAAATAATGGCTGCCTGGTAAGGACCTTATCCGGTACTACGAAAGATGAACGAGTGCATCTATGTTGTACAGGTAGATTCTGAGACAGGGAGAAATAAAATGTATCATATCAACATGCAAAAGGAGTACATAGCACCAAGTGTGGCATCGGTGCTGGCCATTTGCAGCCCACCGATGGGGGATCCGGCGAGCAATGCTCTGCCTGAACTCCTGGGAGAGGCTAGGCAGGAAAGTACAGTAGAGCAGGTTGAGATAGGGTCTCAGCTGAGTGTCAGGCAGAGGGCATAAGCAAGGGCTATGCTAGAAATGTATAGGACTCTGTTCTCGGACCAGCCGGGGAAGACATACATTGCAGATCACCCTGTGCTGACAGAAGATCTGAGCCCTCTGCATAAGCAAGCTTACAGAGTGTCAGCAGAGGTTAAGGGCAGTATAGAGAGTGAGATAAAAGAGATGCTGGCCCTGGGGGTAATTGTACCGTCCCAGAGCCCTTGGGCTTGTCCGGTAGTCCTGGTACCTAAGAAGGATGGAACCACCCGGTTCTGTGTGGACTACCAGCAGCTCAATGCGGGCACGGTGTCAGATGCCTACCCCATGCCCCGCATGGATGAGTTACTAGATGAACTCGCCGGGGCAAGGTCTCTGACCACCATGGATCTCAGGAAAGGTTACTGGCAGATCCCTTTGACCCAGGAGGCTAGAGAAAAGTCGGCATTTATTACCCCAAGTGGCCTCTATGAATTTCTATTGATACCATTCGGGATGAAAAATGCACCTGCTACCTTTCAACGCCTGGTCAATCGCTTGCTAGAGGGTATGCAAGGGTTGCAAGGGCATACCTGGATGACATTGCTGACTTTAGTAACTTGTGGGACTCACACTTAGTGCATGTAGCTGCGGTGCTAGCCAGGATTAGGCAAGCGGGAGTCACGTTGAAAGCCACCAAGTGCTTAGAAGGGATGGCTGAGGTACTGTACCTAGGGCACCGGATGGGTGGTGGGCATCTTAAGCCAGAACCCGCTAATGTGAAAGCTATAGTGAAGTGGCCCATTCCTAAAACCAAGAAACAAGTCATGGCTTTCTTAGGCACCACAGGCTACTACAGAAAGTTCGTCCCTCAGTATAGCGCCATTGCCAAACCCCTGACTAACCTGACCCAGAAGCGACAGTCTGTGCTGGTAGTCTGGTCTCCTGCCTGTGAGGTCTCCTTTCAGGCATTAAAGACTGCACTAGCCAGCGCTCCCATTTTGGCTGCACCGGACTATGCAAAAAAGTTCTTGGTGCCGACTGATGTTTCTGACTATGGCATTGGGGCTGTACTCAGCCAAGTGGGGGAGGAGGGAAGTGAACACTCAGTGGTGTATCTGAGCCGCAAGCTGCTGCCCAGGGAGGTGGCACATGACACTATTGAGAAAGAGTGTCTGGCCATAGTATGGGCTCTGAAGAAATTACAGCCCTATCTTTATGTCAAACCTTTCACTGTAATTACAGACCACAATCCATTGAGTTGGTTACAGAGGGTGTCGGGGGAAAATGCTAAACTCTTGCGCTGGAGTCTTGCCTTACAGGAGTTTGACTTTACCATTCAGCACAAGAAGGGAAGTGAGCAGGGCAATGCTGATGGCTTTTCCCATCAGGACAACTCTCAGGACATCACATGTAACATGCAGTACAGTAAGTATCGCTCAACCTAGTCTTCTTTCAGATGCTAATCCTACAGTATATTAGTGATAGGGGTTGGTTGAGGGATGGTAGTTAATAATGCGCATGTGTGCGTGCAAGGTATTGTATGCTGGGTTACAAACTTTACATTCTGATCTCTTAAGGAATGGGGGAGGGAGTTTGGATGGCTGGTGATGGGGGTTTGTGGATGTCATTTAATTGTGTATACAGTATGCAGAGTAGTCAGAGTAGGCATCACGGAAGGAGACACTGCGGATGTTACAGAATGCACAGAGTGATCCATTAACACCCACTAGCAGTACAGTTATGTGAGGGGAAATAAGCAGTAAACATTTCAGTGTGAATTTTTACTCAATAAGATAATATTTCATGCACAGTACAGCATCTATCAGATACAGTGAACTAGTAAGCACGCTTGCAAAGCAAGCGAGAATTAGAAAATGTTACAGAAAGTGTGTAAAAGCATAGAAAAGTTACTGTATAAAAGGGACAGTAATATATTGTTTTTTCGACATCTCACGCCATCATCCTCATCATCTGATGGCTGTGTGCTGTGGATGTTGGATGTTGATTTAGCACACTATCGATTCTGGGGGGAAAAAAAGATGCTTAAGCTACTATACAGTATACAGGCTATTTGTGTCATAGAGCACAAAAGTTAATAACATATTTTATATTATATTTACCTTCGTTAGAATTCTTGCCAACCTTGCTGATGCGGACGATATTCGGCATTATCATATTCAGATAGGTATCCATACTGAGCATTAGAGGTAAAATCAAGGTTCAACTAATGTAGATAATAGTCAAGTAGGACCAGGTTCCAGGTTGCACCTGTCAAGGTATAATCAGGTTGGGACTGCTGTTCATGATGTTTTTCAGATGGTGTACAATTTCAAGATTGGGAAGTATGATTCAATCTGTTAGCGTAGTTTCTTATCCTTCTGAAGTTGCCATGATCAAACATATTAGCAAAGGAAAACTATACATACAGACAGGCTATATCTGCACCATGGAATGATTTGGGCAAAAGCTGGATTGGAGATTGCTAAGGAAATTTGTCCTGTTATTGTTGTAATCACTTAATTGGGAGTAGACACATTTTTCCATGACTTGGATTTTATTTTGAGAAGAGAAATTGGACTGTTATTGGAGACTGTTTTAGTCCCACTTTTGAAGACAAAGCAAGTTTTCCAGGTCTGTGGGATATGGCCTGAAGACAAAATAGAGTTGATTAGGGAGGCAAGGAGTATGACAATGACTGGGGTAAAATAAGAACTTTGATTGCATTAGATTAGACCCATCTTGGCTGTTCAGTTTCAATGTTAGGAACACCTGTGCAATCTCGTCTTCAGCATCTGGGACAAATGGAAATGTGTAAGCACTGTTGAGAGGGGATGGACCTATGGGAGTGTTCACTGATTGAGCTTCTTGATTGTAGTTAGGGTCATGCCTTTATACAGTAGTAATAAAGTAGCACACCCCACAAAATATTGAATGTGTTTGCAACATCTGTGGTATTTGTCAGTGTAGTACTGTATAATATGTTTGATATTAAATGGTTGTTGCTAATTGGAAGGCTGAAATATATTGTTGTTGTAAAGAGCGTTGTCAAAATGCTCAAATACCCAGCTTTTCACAATATAATAATGAGTCCCAAGGCATAGGTAGGTATATCAATATATCAATGAGTAAGTCCACATAACCAAATATAACCATAGATCCCTGATATATAACCATAGATTGTCTTCAAAAACAACCTTGCACAGTGAGTGAGTGTAAATCATTGAACAAATCTTGAGCATATTTATAATTTGACAAAGAGTCTGTTAAATCCTGTTGAGAACAGTTACACAAACCACTGTAGCATCAGCTAGTGATTTTCTCCTGGCTTTTCAGATGGGCTACTAACATTGGTGAGTATTAGTATTGGATGCCAGATCACACAGGAATGTATTTTGATACTTCTCCAGTAAAGTAATAAAAACAGCTAGGATGCTTTGCAAAGCCAATATATCTGTCCAAAAATGAAGGACTGTATGTGAAATAATTGAATGGTCTAGTTATTTGCTTACATTGCTTACACACAATATTTAAAAATGGAAAGATAAGAGGGAAATTAAGGCTGAAACAGAAGAGTAGGTGTGGAAGCGCATAAAAAAAAATCAGACTTTGTGGTTATAAAAAACATTTGACAGAGCCAGTGCATTACTACACCTAGGATCGCTTCCAAGACTATAGCATATTTACTACATACTGTATACTAGCCAGGGTGTTAGGATTGTAGAAAAGAAGCCAGAAAAATGTGGATTCTGTATGACTGCATTTAAACTCTAAACCCCCATATAATTAAGAATTAAATATCAGAAGTATAAATGTGCAAAAAATATTTAACTCGTTTATGCATCTAATTAAACAAAAGTTGAAAACTAATTATAAATGGGGTTAATCTAATTAAAATGTATTTCTTAAAGAAAAAGCATGCTATAAAATCAATAATAAAATGTCCCATTACAAGGTGAAATTAACCTGTAGTCTGTTGCTATAGCTTCAAGTTTCCCTAGTTACACTTAGGGAAGAATATGTTGGCCAAAGAGACCATTGAGGTGGTTTTATATTTCTTCTTGAAGAATAAACAATGAGAAATATTACTAGTTTAATGAATCCATCCAATATGGTTTGTAGTTTTGGGATAACTGATAATGTGACTTGCTAGCATAATGTTATACATGGTATACAAACCAGGTAAAATTCTTTAAATTATGACAAATAAAAGGCTAGAGGCAAAAAAACAGGGAAAACTTATCACATTTGTTTATGGGTGATCTACTTTCAGTGGGGAGCCAAATGCTGAAGCATCCTACATTTAGCATCCTATTTTAACATTACAGTTTATCATTTTAAAACATTATTATTAAAATATCCTAGAGTAAATCTACTAATCCCTCATAAAACATTTTTTTTACAAAATCCAGATAGTAGCCATTTCTAAAAATTCCACTACATTTTTTTTAAATAAATATTGTGCCCAAATTCAATACAACTGTTCATTTTAAAAGCCTGTAATTGAACAAAAAAATTAAAGATACATGGTAAGCAATTTCTACAAATAAAATTGTTCTTGAAACAGCTATATATGAATGTACCTTTGAAGAGCAAAGTATAGAGACTAATACTGCATCAATTTCAAAATGTTGTATACATATTTTTAATCCCTATTCTGTGTTACAAATCATATCACTATTAATATTGCCTACATTTAATTTACAGTATGAAATAGAAAGCCTAGCATTAGTGAATATGAAAAAATAGAATGATACATACAGTACCCTTAAAGTTTTTTGGGTAGTAATGTCTGACGGCAGCATAACTAGAGTAAAAATGGAGTACAGTATTCTACAGGGTTCCAATTTTTCCCCAGTCTGACCAAGGGGAGTATTTGATATATAATGAGTTATTTATTAAACTCCAATTGTGCGAATTGGGGTACTGTTGCATGCTATAGATTCCCGATCGACATTATCACAGTGTGCTGAAAAACTCCATAGTCCCCAGTGTATACATAGTTACATAGTAGATGAGGTTGAAAAAAGACATACGTTCATCAAGATCAACATATGCTAAATTTCGACAACAGATACTTTATCCTTTATCTATACTTCCTTATTGATCCAGAGGAAGGCAACAAAAAAAAAAAACCAGTGTCATATCATCCAATGATATCTCATAAGGGGGAAAATACATTCCTTCCTGACTCCAAGAATTGGAAATCGGATTATTCCCTAGATCTAAATTCTTCCCATGTTTACTTATTTGTTATATCACTGTATACCTTTCCTTTTTAAAAAGATGTTCAACTTTTTTTGAACAAATCTATTGTATCTGCCATTACAGTCTCCATGGGTAATGAGTTCCACATTTTAACTGCCCTTACTGTAAAGAACCCTTTCCTTTGTTGCTGGTGAAATCTCCTTTCCCCCAGCCCTAAGGGATGCCCCCGAGTCTTTTGTACTGCCCATGGGATGAATATTTCTTTTGGAAGCTCCCTGTACTGTCCCCAAATATATTTGTATATAGTTATCATATCCCCTTTTAGACGCCTCTTTTCTAATGTAAAGAAATCGAATTTAGCTACCCTCTCCCCTCATAAGTTAGATTCTCCAGACCCTTTATTAATTTGGTGGCTCTTCTTTGCACTCTCTCTAGTTCTAGAATGTATTTTCTAAGGCGTGGTGCCCAAAATTGTACTCCATATTCAAGGCGTGGTCTTACTAATGTTTTGAAAAGGGGCATAATTATGTTTACTTCCCTTCCATCCATTGCCCTTTTAATGCAAGATAAGATCTTGTTTACCTATGCAGCTACTGCATGACTTTGGGCACTATCGCTAAGCCTGCTGTCTTCAAGCACTCCTAAATCCTTCTCCATCAAGGATTCCCCCAATTTATCTCCATTTAATTTGTAAATTGCCTATTTATTCTTGCTTCCCAAATGCATAACCTTACATTTATCTGTATTAAACCTCATACAGTATGCTATTTACCTGCCCAAGTTTCCAGTCTCTCCAAGTCCTTCTGGAGAGAAATTACATCCTGCTCTGATTCCACTACCTTACACAATTTAGTATCATTAGCAAAGATGGAGACTTTGCTCTCAATGCCAACCTAAAGGTCATTAATAAACAAGTTAAAAAGCAGTGGACCCAGTACCGATCCCTGAGTTACTCCACTCACGACCTTAGCCCAAACTGAAAAGTTCCATTTATGACAACCCATTGTTGTCTGTCCTTCAACCAGTTTTCAATCCAGGTGCATATATGTTTACTGAGTCCAATTTGCTTTATTTTGTACACCAACCTCTTGTGTGGAACCATATTAAAAGCCTTTGCAAAATCTATGTAGACCACATAACTGCATTACCCTGGTCTATATTCCTACTTACCTCCTCAAAGAAACAAATAAGGTTAGTTTGGCATGATCTATCCTTCAGAAATCCATGCTGACTATTATTAATAATTTTATTTTCCATTAGGTATTCCTGAATATTATCCCGTATTAAACCTTCAAGTAGTTTCCACACTATTGATGTCAGGCTTACAGGCCTGTAATTCCCAGCTGTGATCTAGCTCCCTTTTTAAATATAGGCACCACATCTGCTTTACGTCAATCTTGTGGTACTGAGCCTGTGGTAGTGTAATCTGTTGTGTATTGAAGAAAATATACTTCAGTGTATAAAGATTTCACAATATGTAGTTCAAAGCTCCAATAGCCATTTTAGTACTCAAGAAAAATATATTAGTTGAATGTTTGTTTCATAGACTAGACTTCTAGTATTTTTTGGATGCAATACCTATTTGTGTTTGTTTTAAGGAGTGGTGCCCAAAACTGAACTCCATATTTAAGGTTTGATCTCACTAAGAATTTATAGAGGCAGGATATGCTGTTTTTCCTTTCACCCACACCGTTTTATCCATAATAATATCCTCTAACCCGTTGCAGTTACTGCATCTATAGCTAAACCTGCTGTCTACAAGCACTCCTAAATCCTTCTCAATCAAGGATTTTAACAGAAAGACTTGAAAATGCAGATCAACTGCCATTGGATGTGGGCACAGGATCCCAGTGTTGAAAAATATAAAATATGTTATTAAATTATATAACAAAAGGTAAAAACATTAGAAGAAAAAGATCTCCAGAATCTCCCATGCATTTCATGTCACTTGGGCACTTTTTCACTCCTTAGTAAGGCTAATAAATCCATTCCGAAAATTGCTAATTTAGTTATCGAAAAAGTATTACTGGTATCCCCTAATAAACCTTCAAGTACTGTAGCTTCCCCACTACTGATGTCAGGCTTACAGGTCTATCATTTTGTTTTTGCAATCAAGCTAATTTTTAAATATAGACACCAGATCTGCTTTATAATAATCTAGTGGAACTGAGCATGTGGAAATTGAGTCTCTAAATATTAAAAATAACGGTCAGGCAATTATTGAATTTAGCTACAAAAGAACTCTTGGGTGCATGTCATTGTGGCCAAATGCTTTTTTTGCCTTCATCTTATCAAACCGCCTTTGCACTTCTTCCTGTGTTTCCAGTTTCTTTTCTGCAAAGACTTCATTCAAAGGTATTCCTTTTAGGTTCTTTCTTGACACACTAATATCTGTCTTTCTAAAATTAACAGTTTGTTGATTAAATACAATAGGGTTTTTTTTATTAATTATTTCAAATGAGACCATCCTAATCAATGTTTCCCAAATATTCCATTTAAAAATGTGTTATTACTTTAGCATAGTTCATATTACTAGGTCTGCTTTCCTAGCTAGTTCCTCAATAATTTGGGCCATTGTCTTTTTGAACATCCTAAAACCTATTTTTTCAAGTTGAACTGCTAATCATATTACTATAGTCAATGTCAGAATGATTAAAATCACACATAATGAAAATACAGCTAGAGCATCCTTTATTTTGGTGGTGCAGCATGAACACTTTGTTGTCTATACTGTGCCAGGCTGTGCCGCACACACCTTGTCTGCTGTCAGCTGTAATTATTATTTGTGCCATTATTTATATTGTTGCAGTTCAGGGTGTGGCCGGTATGTGGCACACTGAATATCATCGCCTATGATACTTTGAATGCTACAGTTCAATATTACAGTAACGTCGCAGGTGTCTGAATACAACTGTAACCCTGTTTCCCCCGCCTCAATCTCAGATAGGGCCTATTGTGGGAAAGACTACACTGGTTACTCAAGGTAGTATGGTGCATACCTGCTGATGATCAGTAGCCCTGAGTCTCCCGTCTGGTGTTATAGGGGAGGTCAGGACAGAAACATATACTGTATACATGTATCATGTACATGTTCAGATGCAACCTTTCCTTATGGCCCAGCATCTGCAAGAAATTCAAGAGCACATAAGGGACACTCCACATGACAGTCCATAGCAGGCAGTAATGGCGCATCGGATTAACACAGCAGGGGTCCCTGCATTTAAATGGGACTTGCGCTGTTTGAATCCTACCGTGCTGCACCTGTTTGTAAGAGACACACACTAAGGGGCCCATGCTATAAGCGTTCATTTTAAAAAAAAATCGTCGGGCCATTTAAATCACCTGTTTTTTTAGCGTTGCTATCAGGGTACTCAGAAAGCCTTGATTACCTGTGATAGCAAAATTCCCAAAACAGGTGAGTAGCCTGCGACGTAAAGATCGTCTCTCTGAAAAGGGCTTACCAAGCGATTTCTTTCATCTGCAGAGAGAGCTGCCTCTCCCTGCGCAAATCTCGCCCGAAATGAATGTTTTTTAGTATAAATTTTATTACTATTTTAGATGAGCAGGGGGTCTCTGTCACGGGAGACCAAGACTTATACACAAATTAATACCGGGATTCTGCCCTGAGCACACAAGTTGGGTAAAATAAATTGTAATTTATTTCTTTTCAGACAGACACAAATCTTCACAATATACACTCCATAAAACACTTACTGGGATGGGGGGGAATGAAAACAAATGTCCTTGGAACAAAACAAAGTCTCTGGGCATCCTTGCACGCATGCAAGTGGGTGCGCAAAAGGATCCGTGTAGCAGTTCCTGGCTAGGGGCACAACTTGCCAGCCCTATATCTTTGCCAAAAGGAAAAAGTTCGTTCAGCCCTTACAGGGTTCGTTCGGGAACCCTTCGATCAAACAAATTCAAGAAGAGGGGATGATCCTTGGTTACAATGTTATTAACCCCTCACACTCCAGAACCGCTGATGCTGGAACTTGGTCAAATCGTTGTTAAAATCAGGTGAATCTCTCTGGGACTGGGCTGCAGGTATTTTTATAGGGTTAAGGGTCCTATACCTAACATACACACCCAATCCCTCCGTGGGAACACTTATTGCCCCTATACCAGACTTGCCAGTAGTTCATAGCATGGGCAGAAGTGGCTTCCTGGTTTGCACAGAGCATGTGTCAACTTGACACCTAAGCTGCTTAGCATACTGGGTCCAACCTCTTACAAGGCGGCAGTAAGTCTGGGGTATGGCTACCAAGTGTGAATGGCTCCTCCTGCATAGCAGGATCTGATACTCAGGGATATCCTGGCCACTTTAACAGCTAGACTCTCTGTGGCTTTTCAATTTGGGATTTCTCATAGACACAGAGGCACCAACTCAGCAGGGTACCCTTTGAAGCCCAAAGATGAAAAGCCCTCAGCTCATGTACCCTTAACATATTTACATGTTAATACATTCCTGGCAGGAAAAGCTTCCTGCCTGTACATTTAAAAACACCAGTACAATACAGTTTATTTATAAAAGTATGTTCTACTTATACTACTATTATAAACTTTATATGTATGTTTATGGTTTCTTTTTACTTAGCTGCACTCCAAAAATTAGAGTGATAGCTCTTTCCAAGCTCGTTAGCCCCTTAATTTAATGTGCTTTGATCAGGGATCACAGGCACACGCCAACACTGAAACACACTTTCTTTTTTATATGTGGTTTCTCCCTGTATGAACAATATCAAACAAATATGTAGGCGTGTCGTATTTCTTCAGCTACCTGGGATCCAAAAATTAGATTGCTAGCTCACTCCTAGTGCCACAAATAAAATTAGCACATTTCACATACATCCAGTTACCTGCAGATAGCTTTAGAGCTGCAAAACAGGGACACAAATAATAGTGTAGGGGAAAACATGATTACATTTTAACCCCTTCAGTCCCAACAGGGATTAGGGTTAATAGCCGTGGTGTAGGGGAAAACAGGGGATTATGGGGATAATACATTTTAACCCCTTCACTCCCAACATGGTTTAGGGTTAACCAGTCGGGTATAATGCCTTTATTATTGGCCTGGTTAACCCCTCTCGCCACAGTCTCCAGAGCAGAACCGCTTTGATTTATGGTTCGGGGACCCCCTGCTTCACGAGACACAGACCCCATTATGGGGTGCCAGTATCTCCTATTCATTTTATTCCTACAGTCACGTGACGCAGGGCATTTAAATGTATAGGAGATACTGGCCCCCTATAATGGGGTCTCGGGAAGCAGGGTGTCCCCAAACCATTCTGCTCCGG